>NW_027328869.1:0-300000 GCF_048564905.1 Vicugna pacos
TACTGTCATGGAGACAGCTGTAGAGAATACCAAGCTTGGAAGACATTCATGGACATATTGTGCCTCGTTGATACTGTCAGTAACATGTGGAATGTGAACATGCACTTGAGGAATGTACTAAATTCTCTGCTCCAAGTACGGGTCCAATTTTGCTTCCGTCCAAAACAGAAGAGAAGGTAGAAATGATAGAAGCTCTCATGTTCTTGGAAGATGTCCTGAAATTCCAAACGTCCCACGGGGCTTTTACAAACCACTCAGACGACCAAGAACCAAGCCCCGGGAAGCCTTTCCCCAGGGTTGTGCCTTGCTCTCAAGCACTTGCTTTTCCCTCCCCTTCACTCAGTTATCCATTTCAGAGAATCAGTCCTTGAACTGCATAGAAGCCAGTAGGAGCACAGGAAGCCCCTCCTAGAATCAGAGTTCCTCCACCTTCACATTCTGTGCACAACAGTGAACTCCTCCATGGTCAACTACTCTTGACTAAAATAGGTTGGTTTGAATTCTTAGCTCACACTGTGAAATGATGACCTTCCCCCAGATTCAGATCATGCTGGGGTTTTATCTACTTTGGTGTGAAGGGTGTTTTGTAAGTGAGTGGATTCTTTGCCTGAATTTGAATATTTATTTATCCTCAGTTTTTCAAAAAAGTATTTGTAACTATTATAATTCTGTTATTGAAATTAAGTGTAATTGTTGGCATAGATATGTAGTGACACATTTTTTGTGGACCATCTTTTCCCTTCAGTCAAGTACCGGCTGCAGGATATAATGTGGTTGCCATATTTGTCGGGTTTGTGTTTCTCAACATAATTGGACGATTAAACATTCTCATCTTTCATAGAAGAGCACATGATTCTCAATAGCCTAGCAAAACTGCAGCAGTGTTCTCATATCTATAACGTCTCTAAGTGCTATTGAAACCAAGCCTATATAAAAATACATTGTTTGGGTTTCTTTGTGCTTTCCTAAATATTAATGTTGCCCTTGTATCGCCAACATTGACCAGTATGTGCCATTATTAGGAAAGGGCACCACATGAACAATGGAAACCCATGGTTGTGGTTGTTAATGATTCTAAGAATTATTTCATTGTTTTTCTTAGTGTTGGAAGCACCAAGAGAAAAGTGTTGACCTGCCTCCTTCATGACTTTTGGTTAACTATTTGAAAGTCTGTTAACTATTTGAAAGTCTGCAATGGAGGTATGTACACATTGTCAGACTTGGAATCTTCAAACACATCCTTCCACCATTGATATAGAGAAAAATAGCTAAACAAGGATCAAGTGTCTGTGAGTTATGTCTAAATTGTGTTAATTTATCCATGCCAAACTGGCAGAGTACCAGTGCAATCTTCGCTCACTCTCTCCCATGTATACAGCAAGATAAGCATCCACTCTCACGGCCCTTGGCTCAGGATCCCTGCTGAATAATGGCCAAGCATCTCTTACTTCAAAAGTCAGAAAGAATTCTCACATAACCTGGAAAGAGTAGAAGGCAAAGTAGAGAATGGAAATCAGTGCAGGACCTGAACATGGGGGAAGGAGCAGTAAAGGGGAAACTGTGTTTTACTGGGATGCACACTCTAAAGTGGACAGGTCATTTAAGATGGAAGACGATGTGCTGAGGGTTAAAAGAGTGCATAGTGGACGTTTGATTGACATAACTGAAAGCAATAATCACAAAATTTCTCTGCAATTGATTCCCAGACCAAGACTCCATCTGCCAATTTTGAGCTAGGTGTGCCTGTGGAATCTGTGTGTTAAGGGTGTGGCTGATGTCACAAATTTATTCCCAGGGGTTTGGAGATTGTTTTGGGCTGTGGTTGGTACTATCTAGAGAACAGATCTGCCTGGGTCCTCTCTTAATATTAAATCTGCTGGCATATGTGTTGTGGATTAGCTTAGTAACCCAGGGCCTTAGTCACAGCCTTTTCACATCCACAGTATAATTGCTCATTTTCTCCATAAAGGAGAAATGGTCTCAATCAGAGCCATCTTTATCCGGTTTCTAGAATCCAGGGCAATTATTGTTGAAATAAGATTCTATAGCCAAAAGATCTGCAACTTTCATAGGCAGGATTGAAATTTCTTATTGTCCAAAGCAGAGGTTTTTGAAATGCTCCATGCTTGCCTTTGAGTTCCCATGCCTTATTGACAAGAGTTTTTGGAGCAGAGATCTGCTGAAAAATAGGGGAATTTGAAGCCTTTCCATCAACCTTGCCTACCACATGCTAATGCAACTATAGTTGTGGTGCTGACCCAGTACTACACTAAGGACCCGATTGTGGCACTGCAGGATTGTTTCAGCAGGTTCTAATGTGTGACATCATTAGATTTGTTTCCACTTTTGTTTTTGCTTGGAGAGAACCTGAGGGAACCCATTATAAAATTTTGACTTTTCCGTGGCAAGAGTAAGGACGAATGCACTTTCATGAGAGTGTATTGGAACCATTCCCTCTCCACATATCCAGCCTGCAGCCCAGAAACCATTTGGAAACCTCTATTCCAGCAAAAATTACTTGTCCCAGCACTGTCAGAGCTATGATAAACTTTTAACCAAAATGACACTCTGCTAACTTTACTAGAATAGGTTATATTCACCACAACAAAAACCACAGTAGCAATCATAGATATAACAGGCAACGGACACAGAAGGAATGCATGGCATCATTACATACCAAAAACAATCCTCACAACATTAAAACTAAATGTGCACAGAAATGATTTCACTTACAAAAGCCATTCAAGTCTGTAATAGATAACTGATAATCCTTAACCCATAGCGATAGAGAGATATAATAAAGTTAAAAGAACTATTCCAAATTTTCAAAAGACAGGAGTCTCCTGAAAGAACATCCAATGTATTAGACCCCCAAAATTTACTAGAACATGACTTGAAAAGGGAGGACATAAAAACACTGAAGGAAATCTTGAGTCTATGAATACAAATGCAGGCTAGTATAAATGGAAAGAGAAACACTTTAGATGAGCCAAATATAATCGGAAAACTCAATGGTGAGAATAGCTAAGCTAAAGACAGTCCAAATCGGACTAGATAATGCACAGGAACAAATAAATGACTTAGAAAACAGGATAACTGCAATCACTCAGTCAGAACACGACATAGAAAAGCAGGTGAAAACCAATGCAAGCCATGCAACTGAAACCTGGGATAAGAGAAAACATACCAGTGTATGACTCATAGGGATCCCACATGGAAAAGAATAAAGACAAATGGTTTGAAAAGGTATTTGAAGAAATCAGACTGAAATTTTCTTAAACCAAATATAGAACCGGCTATCTCAACACAGCAAGCACAGAGCGTCCAAGCATAATGAACCCCAGTAGGCCTACAACAATATGTATTCTAATTTAAATGGCCAAAATTGATAATAAGGAAATGATTCTAAATGCACCAAAATAGAAACAAGTGCATTGCAAGAGAACTTTTTAATGTCTTCAGCTGATTTCTCAACAGATAGATTGGTATTTTTTTCTTCCCTCTTTCCTTTTGTGTTGATCTCTATTCCAAGAACTGATGAAAGGCAGATTCCTTCAGTCTAAACAAGATGAATGGGCAGAGATTCTAAAAGTGTTCAAGTTCTTGGACAAGGTCATCAGAATCAACACATCTCAAGGGGCTTTTTCAGACAATACAAGAGACCATGCACCAAGCCCTGTTTATCCTTTTCCCAGGAGTGGGCCAATGTATTAAGACTTGCTGTTCCTTCACACTCAACCAGCCATGCAGGTATAACCTCAGTCTGCTACTGCAGGAGAATTAGAGCCAGGTCCAATTTTACCAATACTGTAAGGAGAACCTGAGCCTGCTACTGCAGGATACACAGAACTGTGTCCCATTTCACCAATCTTTCAAGGAGACCCTAAGCCTACTCCTGCAGGAGCCTCAGAGCCGAATCACATTCCACCAGCTGTGTAGGAAGACCATCATGCCTTCACTTGCAATGGATCCAGGAATGTGTCCAATTACACTAGCCTTGTACGGACACCTTGAGCCTGTTCCTGCAGGAGAAACAGATCTCTGTCATATTCCACCATCCCTCCAGGAAGATGCAGGGCCTCCTCCTGCAGGAGACTCAGGAATTGGTCCAATTTCACCAGTCCTGCAGGAAGACTCTGAGCCAATTCCTGCAGGAGACCCAGGACTGGGTCCCATTCCATCAATCATGCACTAAGACCTTGAAGTGGGTCCAATTCCACTAGCCTTGCTGGGTGACCCACAAGCCTGATCCTGCAGGAAAATTAGAGATATGTCATATTCCAGAAGCCCTGCAGGAAGACTGAAAGCCTGCTTCTGCAGGAGACCCAGGAATAGGTCCAAATACGCCAGCCTTGCTGGAAGAGCACAAACCTGATCCTGCAGGTGATACACAGTGAGGTACAATTCCAACAGCCCTGCAGGGATATCCTGAGGCCACTTCGGCAGGAAACACATGACTGGGTCACATTCCAATACCCCAGAAGGGAGACCATGAGCCTGCTACTCCAGGAAACCGAGAACTTCGTCCCATTCCACCAAACCTGCAGTCCAACACTAAGACTGCATCTGCAGAAAACACAGTGCGGGTCACGTAACACCACACCTGTAGTGAGACTACAAACCTGCTTCTGGGGGGGACCAAGCCATTCACAGAGAACATGAGCCAGCTCCTGCAGAAGAACAAGAGTTGTGTGACATTCTACCAGCTCTGCAGGTAATCTGTAGGCTTGTTCCTGCAGGAGACAGACATCCCAGTCCAATTCCATCAGCCTCTCCAGGGAGAACCCCAGCCTCCTCCTGCAGGAGAGACAGAACTAGATCCCATTCCACCAACCCTGCATGGAAACACTGAGCTTGCTCCTGCAGCATAACCACAGCCAAGTCGTATTCCACAAACCCTGCAGGGAGACACTGAGCCTGCAATTGTATGAGACCCAGGACTGGGACCAATTCCAACAGCTCTCCAGGGAATTCCTCACCTGCTCCCATAGGAGACTAAAAGCCATCAGTTCTGGTGGGGTCCCTGAGCCTGCATCTGCAAAAGAACCACAGGGTGGAGTCACAATCCACCAGCCCTGCAAAGAGAACAGAACCTGCTACTGCAGGAGACACAGGACTAGGTCCCATTCCACCAACCTTGCAGGGATACCCTGAGCCTTGGACCAAGGAATGAGACAAATTCTGCTAACCTTCTAGGGAGACCATGAGCTTCTCCTGCAAGAGAACCAGAGATGGGTCATATTACAGTATTCTTCCAGGAAGACCCAAGGCCTGCTCCTGCAGGAGATGCAAGAACAGGCCCAATTCCACCAGCCTGAAGGCAGAGTCCAAATCTGTTCTGGCAGGTGACTTAGAGAAGGGGCCCATTCCACCAGCCCTGCAGGGAGACTCTGAGCCTACTACTACAGGAGACCCAGGAATGGGTCCCACTAAACCAACCCTGAAGGGAGACACAGAATCTACACTTGCAGGAACCACAGAGCCAGGACACATTTCATCAGCCCTGAAGTGACCCCTGAGCTGGGTCCAATTACACTATCCTTGCAAGGAGACTCTGTGCCTACTCCTGAAGCAGAACCAGTGATGGGTCATGTTCCAACAGCCCTGCAGGAAGACCTGGAGCTGCTTCTGCAGAAGACTCAGGATAGGGTCTGATTCCACCATCCCAGCAGTGAGAAAACTAGCCTGCTCCTGCAAGTGACCAAGGTCTGAGTCATATTCAACTAGCCATGCAGGAAGAACGTAAGCCTGCCGTTGCAGGAAACTCAGAACCATGTGCCATTCCAGCAACACTGCAAGGAGACTCTGAGCCTGCCCCTGCAGGAAACAGAAACCCAGTCACATTCCACAAGCACTACAGGGATACCAGAGCCTGCACATGCAGGAGACCCAGGCCTGGGACCAATTCTACCAACCCTGTGGAAAGACCCTGAATCAGCTCTAGCATTAGACTAAGAGCCATGTCACATTCTAACAGCCCTACAGGTAATTTATCAGCCTGCAACCTACACCTTCAAAAGACCCAAGAATTGGACCAATTCCAATGGCACTGCAGGGAGACCATGAGCCATGTCCAATTCCACTAGCCCTGCAGGAAGGCCCCGAGCCTACTCCTGCAGGAGAACCTGAGATTGGTCATGTTGCATCATGAGACTGCTCCTCCAGGAGACCCAGGAATATGTCCCATCCACCAGCCCTGCAGGGAAACCCTGAGACTGTCCCTTCAGGAGAACCACAACTGGGTCACATTTCACTAGCAATGTAGGGAGACTTAGAGCCTACACCTTCAAGACACCCAAGAATTGGAACAATTCCAGCAGCACTGCAGGGACACCATTAGCCAGGTCCAATTCCACTAGCCCTGCATGTAGACCCCGAGCATGCTCCTGTAGGAGACCCAGCACTGGGTCTCATTCCACAAGGCTTGCAGGGAGAAACTCTGCCTGTTTCTGCAAGAGACAAACAGCTGAGTCACATTTCAGCCCTGAAGGGAGACCCCAGTCCTGCACCTGCAAAGGACCTAAGACTGGAACAAAATCGACTAGCCCTGTAGGGGGACCCTGAGCCTGCTTCTGAAAGAGAATCAGAGATGGGTCATATTCCAACAACCCAGCAGGGACAGTCCAAGCCTGCTCCTGCAGGAGATATAGAGCAGGGTGAAATTGAAAAACCTTGCAGGGACACCCTGAATCTGCTGCTGCAGGAGAAAAATGATGGGGTCTCATTCCACAAGCCTTACAAGGATACCCTGAGCCTGGTCTTGCATGAGATCCTGAGCTGGCTCCTGCAGGAGACCCAGGACTGGGTCCCATTCCAACAACCCTGCTGGGGAACCCGAGCCTGCACCTGCAAAACACACAGAACCGTGTCACATCCCACCAGCTCTGCAGACTGTAAGACTAGCCCTACAGGAGACCTAGAGACAGGTTACATTACCAGTCCTGCAGGGAGACCCTGAGCCTGATCTTGTAGCTCCCCCTGCACCTACACACATACTTCTATGAGACCCAGAGCCAATTCAGGCATCAACACCCCTACGGGCTGAGATGTCTCTGCAACCACCAACACTGTCATCTAATTCTAAGAATCAACCCACTCCCAGACCCGAACTTTACTTCCCTTCTCCTGGCATCATTTTTGTTTGTTTTTTCTGTCATTTCCTTGTTTTCTTTCATGTCATTTAGAGTACCATCTATTTTTATGTTTTAAGTTTACCATAATAAAATTTAGATGTTTTTCCATTTTAAATTGTGCAATTCAGGAGCATTAAGTGCATTCACAATGCTGTGTAACCATCGTCACTGTCTAGTTTCAGACTGTTTCTTTCCTCAAAATAAAACCTCGTATCCAAAGCACACATTCTCTTTTCTCCCTCCCTCAACCCCTGACAAGCCCTAATCCTCTTTCTCTCTGTGTGTCTTTCCCTACACTGGATGTTCCCTATCAATGAAATCATACAAAAGGTGGCTGTTTGTGTCTGCTCTCATATTTTAATAAGGGATTGGTGTTTTTATTTTTACTTGAAGTAGCATTTTGGTTATTTGAAAGGGAAAGCCAGGTGGATTAAAGATGAGATGTACAAAATGAATATTTTTAGTAACTATGTGCATAATCTCGAGATAGGCACTGCTATTCTATGTGTGAAACCAGAGCAAGGAGGGAGATGCTTAGCTCTTCCTGTGGCAAAACATAACCTAACAAAATAAAAAAATAATAATAATCAAAATCCATGAAAGACAAACCACAACATGGAAAAATCATTTTTCATAACCTAAAGTCGGAGAAAGGTTTCACATCCCTGTGGTCCAAAAATATTTTGAAACACTGTGTTCTAAACAGAAACAGAACAAACACATGCAATTCCAACAAGAGGCAATGCAGGTGGCCAGTGTATATTAGAGATCCTCGACCTCTCAAGTGAGGATGCACGAAGATGTTCACACTTCAGAGACAGCATTGGTCAACATCACACTGGCAGGCCTTTAGCCTGGTGACAACCAGCTCTAGTGACAACATGAGGAGGCAGAGGCCACAGTAGATCCCCTGGAGGGAAGAGTGAGCAGACTCTCCGCTCTGGGAGAACAGTATGCAGGATGCATCACAGTTCCACAAGTGCACCACTTTCCGAGCAGTGCTGATGCTTAGTGTTGATCATACTAAAATTCTTGCACAATTTTTCAAAGATGTCTTTTCAAGGATGTTCATCACAGTCCTGGTTAAACTACTAGGGAAATGGAAGCAACATTAATGTTCATGGAGAGGGGGTGGGATTCATCAGTTCTGGTTCACATGGAGGAATGAATGTTGTGCAGCTGGAAAAATGAGTGCTAGGTCTTTACCTGATGTCAAGGAAGCCCTCAGTTTGGATGCCTGTTAATCCATCATCTACATCCCAGATGCCATCTATATGACCACATATGTGTCAAATCATCATAGATGTAAATGAATCTTGTGGTGTGTGAGAGACAGAGGCAGAGAGAATGAGAGAGATAGAGACTGAGAGATGTTCACCAAACCATTAATGACGGTCACTTCTGGGAGTGGGATTTGCAAATCTCTGCACTTTTCCTTTAGGCAACATTTCAAGCGTTTATAATGTATCTATATTGCTTTACTAATTCTAAGGTATTAAAAGCATATGTTACTTGAGATTCATTCATATTTCATCTATAGAATAAAGTTTATTATTTTTATTTTAAAATATCTGTTACAAGTACAATCAGCATTTATGAGAGTAAAATGATAAATTCTAAAGAATAAAGAATCAGATAAAGAAAAAAATCTTTTGGTGATTCAGACACAGGCCAGCTAGTTGGCAGTAAATGACAGGGTGGGACAGGTTTCTCCAGAAGGTTGTGTATGTTCTGAATCAGCATCCAATAGAGGCAAGGAAAAATTACAAGACATGTACGCTGAAAACTACAACAGCTTGTTAAGAGTAATTAAGAAAGACCTAGCCCTATTTTAAAATTTGAAGGAGCCAAAATGGCAGAGTAGACAGACTCACAGCTTGACCTCTCCCACTAATACACAAAGAATTACATCTACAAAAACATTGAATTGCACAGAAACCTCCTGAACTTTGGTAGAGTGTCTCTTATTTTGAAATACTGGAAGATTCTCACAAAATATGGTAAGGAATAAAAAGAGAAAAGAAAAATTCAGTGCAGGACTGATCCTGCAGGGAAAGAGTAGCATAGGAAGAAAGGCACCCTCACACTGGGACACAACCTCTCTAGCTGGGAGATCAGCTAGGAAAGAAGCAGAGCTTCCAAGGTTTGGAGGAGACAGTGGCAACTGCATGGCAGGCAGAACTGGGGAAAACTGACACAGAGGGTCCCTGTGATGACCAGCCCCAGACATGAGCTAGCAGGGATGAGCCAGAACTGGCTACTGGAGTCAGTGAAGAGCCCAGGCAGAGGGCTGGGTCACACTGCAGAGACGCAGCCTCAGGAAACTAGAGGGCAGTGTGAGCTCTGGCTGTGTGTGTGTGTTTGTGGAACAGAACAGACTGAAACTCTCATAAAAAAGCACCAATGTTGGTATAATGGGGGAGGAATGAAACACAGCTGTGCCAAAGTCACTTTCTCCACTTGGCTCCATTGTTGGTGTGTTCTCATGAGAAGAGAAATGGGGCTTGGTGATAGCCAACACTTCTGCACAAAGGCAGAGCTGAATGTTGACTCCATACCCTGTGCCATTGCAACTTCACAGGCGGGACTGAGATTTGTTTACAGCCCCAGGCAGAGAGGGTGGATTTGCTGTATCTGGTAAGTTTGTGGATCCACACCTCTGAGACTTACAGGCAGTAAGTGGAGTTCTGACTCAAGAAGGGTGGTCAGTGAGGGTATTTACAACAGGGTGGTGTATGGTTTCATATGTGGGTGCGGGATTGGGGTTTGAGCTGAACCTGTAGTGGACCACAAATTCTGTGTGTGACTGCACACTTGCTAAGGCAGGTCCAAGGGACTGACACTGCTGGATCTGCATGATGTTTCCTGGGGCTCAGAACCTGAGGGGCACCAGAGTAGGTGGCTGACATCCCCATAGCTAAGGCAGGGATAAAGCCAACATCAACAAATAGTACTTTGTAAGTTTGCATAACAAGTGACAGGCAACACCACAGAGAGAACTCCCCAGTGAACATCTTCTGCCTATTTTTCTTCACAACTGAAGTGCTCCAACCCTGCCTACTACATATCACAGCTCAGAAACGGGTCTAGAAGAAATACATAGAGCCAGAGAAATATAAGTAAAATAAAGAAGCCAAGGAACCACTTTCAATTAAAAGAACAAGAGAAATCCCCTGAAAGAACAATCAGTAAAATAGACTTTGATAGTCTACTAGACTTCAAAAAGGGAATGATCAACTCACTGAAAGAACTAAAAGAGACTATCAATAAAGACAGATAACTTTAAAAAGAAAACTTAAACTATAAAGAAGAGCTAGTTAAAAATAGAAAATTCAACTACAGGCAATCAAAAGAAGACTAGATAATGCAGAGGAATGAATAAATGACTTAGGAGACAAGATAAAAGAAATAACCCAAAAAGAACAGCAGACAGAAAAGTCAATAAAAACCAATTAAAGCAAGATAATATAAAGTGTGCCAGCCTATGCATAATGGTGAGTCCCAGAAGGAGAAGAAAGAGAAAGGGGGATTGATAAGATAGTTAAAGAAATCATGACTGAAAACTTTCCAAACCTTAAGAAGGAAAGAATTATCCAAGTATAGGAGGCACACAGGGTCCCAAACAAGGAGAATCCAAACAGACCTACACCAAGACATATTATAGTTAAAATGGTTAAAGTTAAATAAAATATTCTAAAGGCAGTGAGAGAAAAACAAAGTGTTTGTTACAATGGAGTCCCATAAGCTTTCAGCAGATTTCACTACCTAAAAACTTCTGGCCAGAAGGGAGTGGCAAGATATATTCAAAGTCCTTAATAAGAAAAGGCTGCAAACTAGGATATTCTATCTAGAAAGACTATCCTTTAGAACAGAAAGAAAGAATTTCACAGACAAGCAAAAACTAAAAGAATTCAGCAGTACTAAATCTATGCTAAAAAAAAATTTGAAAGTTCTAATCTAAATAAAAAATAAACAGGAAGCTATAGAAATTAAGAAACCATAATTGGAAATGCAATAAATACAGTGAGTTGCAAGGGAAAACATGAGGATATAAATAAGTCAGTAAGTCAATAAAGAAAACAAGAAAGCAAACAAGAAAGAGAGAATAGCAAAATCATAAAAGGTGGAAGAGGAGAGCAAGAGAAATATATATTTTTTTCTCTTTTTTTTCTTTTTTCTCTTTGTCTTCTTTCTTTTTAGGATGCACTTGAGCCCACATGACTATCAACTAAAACCAAACAGATGAAGTAAGGGGTTACCATACTTGAATGACAAGATAACCACAAATCAGAAGTATATAATAGAGTCATAAAACCCAAAAAGAAACCAAGCTAATAGAAAAGGAATTTATCAAATCACAAAAATAAAAGTAATTAAAAGAAAGAAACAAATAAATACCAAAATCAACTGGAAAACAAATTTCAAAATGGCTATAAACCCACATCTATAAAATAACTACTATAAATGTCAATGGACTAAATGTTCCAATCAAAAGAAAAAGAGTGAAGGAGGAGGAAAGAAGGTGGAGTAAAAAAGATGCTCAGAGCTCACCCTCTCCCACAAATTCACCAAGAGTGACATCCACAGACACACCCACCACCCAGAACACCTGCTGAACTTTGACAGAATATTGGCTTCTTCAAAAGATAAAATTTTCCACAAATCTGGTGGGAGAACAGGAGAAAAGAAGAAAAAGGAAAATAGTTCTGGACCATTCCAATGGGGAGGGAGCTGCAAAGGAGGAATAGCATTAATACACTGGGTCTCCCCAACTCCAATGGCGAGTTCAGCAGGATGGAGATGGAACCTCAGAGGCTCAGATCTGTATAGAATAGACTTTGACTGACAGAACTAAGTTAATTGGGCATAAAGGGTCCCAACGATCCCCAGCCCTAGACACGAACCAGCAGGGGTGGGATGGGACAGGCTGTCTGAGTTGAGCAGAGGACTCGGGCTGACTCTACAGAGGAAACCTTGGGGGACTGCAATGTTCTGTGTGCCATGGCTTGGAGAGTATACAGAACAGCCTGGGTCCCCCATAAAATACAAAAAAAAAAAAAGGCAAAAAATACTGCTGGTGTGCCCTGGGGGGAAGGGGAGCCATAGTCTTTGTGTCCGCAGACCCACAGTACCATTATTGGAGACTTCTTGGGAGAAGAGAGTCAAGGCTCAGCCATAACCACCATATTTTCTGGTGCATGGTTCCCAGGTAGAGGAGGGGTCAAAACCCGCATCTTTACCTAGGGGCTCCACAACCTCATAGGTGGGACTGAGATTTGTTTACAGTCCCAAGAAGAAGGGACCATTACACACTGATGCCTCTCTGAGTTGGCTCTTCTAAGACAAATGCACAAGAAGCAGTGTTCTGGAACAGAGCAGAGGTGAGGGCTAGTGCAGCAGTTTCCTCTGAGTCCACCTACAAAGCATGGACCTAATGCGGCAGGGGAGCTACCTGCCAACTACCTTGCACAAGTGTGGTCCTGGGACCAGGCATCTGGTGGGGGGTGCAGACCACCCATTTAATGATGCTGGGACACAGACCAGGGGCAAGACTGGAAGGCCTCTGGAACCAGCAAGTGGAGTTTTCACAGCAGGATATGGGAAGGAGTGTGACAACCACAGGACAAAAAGTAGCTCCTGCTCAATAGCCAGGGCAGATTCAGGCCACCAGAACACCAGCCACACCACCAACAAAGGGGATAACAGGCAAAAGTCGTAGAAGGAAGACTTGGCAACCACCCATAGTTAAAAATAACCTTATGACAAAATTATTAAGAGTGTATATTCTTGGAGAAAGGCCAAGATAGTGGAGTATAAGGATGCTTGTATCTTATCCTCTCCAATAAATTCACCAAGACTGACATTCACAGACACACCCATCCACTCAGGACATCTGCTGAACTTTGATAAAACATTGCCATCTTCAAAAGACAAAATGTGCCACCAATCTGGTAGGAGAAAAGGAAAAAAGAAGGAAGAAAATGCAAAATGGCTTGGGTTGGTCCTTTGAAGAGGGAGCAGCAAAGGAGGGATAGTGCTGGTTGACTGGGTCTACCTCTTTCCAACGGAGAGGTCAGCAGGATGGACAGGGAACCTCTGAGGCTCAGATGTGTACAGAACCACCCTTGATTGACAGAATTAAGTTAAATGGGCACAAGGTGTGTCAACAACCCCCAAACCTAGAAGTGAATCAGGGATGGGAAGGGACAGGCTGCTGGATCCAGGCAGACTCTGGTTGACTGTACATAGGTAACCCTGGGGGAGTGCAGTGTGCTGTGGACAACTGCTTGGATTGTATACAGATCAGAACAGCCTGGGCCTCCCATAAAATAAGAAAAAAAATAAAGCAAAGCAATATTGCTGGCTTGCCTGGGGGATGGGTGTTTCGTCCTTTGTTTCTGCTGACTCACGGCAACATAACTGGTGTTTTCTCAGAATAAGAGAGATGAGGCTCAGCAATAGCCATCATACCCACCCAGGCAGACATGGGGTTGAAACCTGAATATGTACCTGGCAGTTCTGCAACCTCATAGGTGGGACTGAGACTTGTTTACATCCCCAGACATATAGGACGTTTCTGTCCTGGTGCCTCTACGAACTCACACCTCTAAGACAAATGAACAAGGAGCAACGTTCTGGCAAAGAGCAGGGACTAGGGCTGGTGTGGCCATTTGCCTCAAGCCCACCCACAGAGTGTGGAACAGATGTGGAGTGGGGAGTAGCACTGAATAGGGGAGCAACCAACCCAACTACTGTGGAGGACTGCTGCACCTGGACACGGCATTGGGAAGGGGCACAACCTGCCCACCTAACATGCAGGAGTGCAGCACCAAGATGCAGCACTGGGAGGAGATGTGACATGTCTACCTACAGGCACTGGGAGCAGCACAGACCAAGGGTGTGACCAGAGGGTCTCTGGAAACAACGAGCTGAGTTCATGAAGCAAGGCAAGGGCAGGAGCTGTGACAACCACAAAACAAAGAGGAGTCCCCATTCAATAGCCAGGATAGGCTCTGGTTAACAGGTTAATGGCCACATCATTAATCAAAGGGATAACAGACAAAAGGCACAGAAGTAAGTCTTGGTAACCACACATATTTAAGAAGGACCTCTTGATAAAATTACTAAGGGCACACAATCTCCACGGGAACATACTCTTTTCTTTTTCTGTTCCATTTTCTTTTACTTTTTAAATGTTACTTCTTAAATAATTTTTATATTTCTATTTTAATCCCTTTAAAAATTTTCTTTTAAAATACTTTTATTATTATCTTTCAATTTGTTCAATTTCATTTTTATCCTTGTTTTGTTCTTCTGTTGTGATTATACTCTGTTCTCAAATATTTTTTCTTCCTTTAATATTTTAAAAATTCATCCCAACTCAATTGTTATCTTGTTTCAATATGTTCTTCTGTTATTGATTATACTGCTTTTAAAACTAATTTCTTTGTGCTTAGTTTTATTTCTGCATCCACTTTATATAAATAAATAAACTCTTGAAATACCACAGTAGATAATTGATACCCCATAAGCCATAGTGCCAAAGAGATATAAGCAAGATATAAAAGCAGAGCAACCTGTCTCAATTAAAAGAACAAGATAAACCCCCTGAAAGAACAATCAATGAAATAGACATTGATAGTCTACTAGATGATTTCAAAAAAGGAGTGATCAAAGTACTGAAGGAACTAAAAGAGATTGTGTATAGAGACAGAGAATATGTCAAAAAACGAAATTGAAACTCTAAAGAGGAGCCAGTGAAAATTGGAAAACTCATTTGCTGAGAGGAGAGTTGAGGTAAAGGCTGTAAAATGTAGGCTGGATAATTGAGAGGAATGAATATGTGACTTAGAAGACAGGACAACAAAACAGCTGAGAGACAACAAATAAAAACCAATGAAAGCAATATAAGGGACCTATGGAGTAACATAAAGCATGCCAACCTACTCATAATGGGGGTCCCAGAAGGAGAAGAAAGAACAAAGGAGATTGAAAAGATATTTGAAGAAACCATGACTGAAAACTTCCCAAACCTAAAGAAGGAATCAGATAACCAAACACAGGAAACAAAGAGCGTGCCAAACAAGGAGGACCCAAACAGACCCACACCAAGACATATTACAATCAGGATAACCAGGGTTGAGAATGGGAAATGATTCTAAAGGCAGCAAGAGAAAAACAAAGGATGAGATACAAGGAAACCCCCATAAGACTTTCAGCTGATTTCTCTACAAAAACAGTACAGGCCAGAAGGGAGAAGCAAGGTATATTCAAAGTCCTGAATGAAAAAATGATGCAGCCTAGGATACTTTATCCAGCAAGGGTATCCTTTAGAATAGAAGGAGAGATAAAGAACTTCATAGACAAGCAAAAACTAAAAGAAGTTAGCAACACTAAACCTATGCTAAAGGAAATATTGAAAGACCTACTCTAAATAGAAAAGAAGCAGGATGCTACAAAAAGGAGAAAACCATAATTGGAAAGGTGATTGCTACAATGAATTACAACAGAATAAACATGAAATCATAAAGGAGGGCATCTAAATCATTAAGGGTGGGAGAGGCGAGCAAGAAAATATACAGGTTTCTCTCTCTATCTCTTTCTCTCTGTCTCTCTTTTTTGTTCTTGGTAGGATGGGTTTGAGCTTATATTACTATCTGTTTAAAACAAACAGATATAGTAATGGGTTAATATATGTACAAAGTAGGGTAACCACAAGCCAAAAAGTTACAATAGAGTCACAAAACTAAAAAGACACCAAGATAATAAAAAGGAAAATTATCAAACCACAAAAAGAAAAAGTAAGAAACAAAGAGGAAATACAAAATGAACGGCAAAACAAAGTTCAAAATGTAATAAACTCATTTCTATCAATAATTACTATAAATGTCAATGGACTAAATGCTTTAATCAAAGGACATAGAGTGCAGAGTGGATAATAAAGCAAGTATCTACAATACGCTGTATACAAGTGACCCACGTTAGGGAGAAGGACACACATAGATGGAAAGTGAGAGGATTGAAAAAGATATTCCACACAAATGGAAATGACAAGAAAGCAGGAATATCAACAGTGATTTCAAATAAAATAGACTTTAAAACAAAGATTATAAAGAAAGATTAAGAAGGACATTTTATAATGATTAAAGGAGTCATAGATGAAGATATTACACTCATTAACATATATGAACACAACATAGGAGCACCTAAATACATAACAGATAAAGAGAAATTACTAAGAGATAAAAAGGGAAAATTTGATCGGAATACAATCACGGTAGAAGAATTTAACAATCCATTAATATCACTGGACAGATCTTCCATACATAAAATTAATAAGACAACATAGAAATTAAATGATACAATAGAACAATTTGTCTTGGGTAATATTTTCAGAACATTATATTTCCCTAAAATAGAACATACATTCTTCTCAAGTGCACATACCACATTTTCTAGGATAGATCATATACTTTGGCACAAAAGAAGCATTAACAATTTGAAGAAGATAGAAAATATTTGAAGCAACTTTTTCTGACCACAATACCATGAAACTAGAAATTAACTACAGAAAAATAAAGGAGAAATAAATGACAATATGGAGGTTAAACAACATACTACTTTAAAAAAAAAAGGTGGATGATGAAATCAAAGAAGCAATAAAAAACACATTGAGACAAATGATGATGAAAACACAACCACACAGAACCTATGGGATCCAGAAAAGGCAGTGCTTAGAGGGAAGTTTATAGCGAGAGAATCAGGTCTACCTCAAAAACGAGGAACAACTGCAATAAACAATCAAACTTACCACCTAAAAGAATTAGAAAAAGAAAAGCAAAAATAACAAAAGTAAGCAGAAGGAAGGAAATAATAAAGATCAGGGAGGAAATAAATAAAATAGAGATATAAGGAACATTTGAAAAAATCAAGCCAAGAGATGGTTTCCTGAAAGAGTAAACACAATTGACAATATTATGTTCTATGCTGGAAATTGACACAACAATGCAAACTGACTATAACTCAATAAAATAAAAATTAAAAAATAAATATATTAACAAAAGAAAAAAGAAAAGGTAGTTTCTACTCACCAGACTGGAGGAGGGGACTGCAACCCATGCTTGGTCACACCCCATGGGAAAGCCTGGGGTCAGGATCAGAGGAGCAGGGTGCTGTGGACATGATCTGTCACAGGGTTTCTGCAGGAGGGGAGTGTGAGGCATGTGAGCAGGCTGAGGACTGGCCATTTGAGTAAGTTCATGGGCTCTGGGGTGGAGGGGGTCCCCCAAGAGTCTGTACTTGACTCTGGGTGAGTTGGGCAGGTGGACAGTGGCTCAGTGTGAGCCCAAGTCCAGTGGAGGAGGTAGTGAGTTAGATCTAGAAGGACTCCTTCTGGGGTGGGAGGGCCCACAAGGGAGGCAGGAGGCCAAGTCCAGATGACTGAGAACAGAGTGTGTCCTGCATAGGGCTGCAGGGCAGATGAAAGCTAGTCTACAGAAGGTGGAAACACGGTCCATACAAGGGCTCAGCTCAGATGTCACCTCCTCAGAGGAGCCTTCTCTGCCTGCACAGTCTACAGGGACAGCCTCCTCCACGCACATCTCCCCAGCAGACACCTGCTCCATTTCCTGCATAGCATTCAGGACCCGGGCCCCTGCTCCGTACCCAGTCATGATTCCGCTGCCCTGAGGAAAAGCCCTCACAGGAGCCATAAAGCCCTGCATGACCTGGGCCCCACCTCTCTGTCTCCTCTGCCACCACTGTCTCCACCTGGCCCTCTTCTCCTCCACTCCTGCACTCCTGACTTCCCCGAGCCCTGTGTGCTCTCCAGAGCACATGTCCCTCCTAACATGCTGTGTGTGCTCACTGTGTCTAATCCACTGCATGCCTCCCACCCAGGTCAGTATCCAACACACAGTAGGGCTCAGTAAGTAGAGAATGAATGACTCTTACCATGACTGCTGGGAAGACTTTTGTCTGTGGCCTACAGTGATCACAAACCCGTCACACAATCTCTGAGGTCCTACTGTGTGTTGGGTGGGTTCCAGATACTGGGCACAGCAGGTAGTGAAGCAGTCAGGTCTCCATCCTCATGCAGCAGACAGCCTGGTGGGGGACACAGAGAAAATTAAGTAAAATATACACAATGTCCGGAGGTGATATGTTCCATGGAGAAAAATAGGGTCAGGGAGGACATTTGAGCAGATTCCTGGAGATGTTTAAGAAGCAGGCGGAGAGAGATCCCGGCTGAAAGAGCAGCCATCGCAAAGGCCCTAAGTGCAAAGTGGGATGTATGTGGAGGGTCTTAGTTATCCATGTGAGTTCTTAGTCCTGCCTTGAGTATGTATCTTGCTTTTATTTGTAAACCTTGATTTCACCTTTATAGCAAATTAACCTGCATCATCAATCTGCATATTTTAGCCAACTCTGTTTCAGGTGTTCTGGGCACAATGGCAGGCTAACTACTTGGGTTGGTAAAGAATTACCAGCGTCTGAGAAGGGTTTAGGAAAGTTCAATAGAGACACTGCTATAGACAACATCAGGCCACACAGGCAAGAGGTGCCTACACGAGCGCCACGGTTGAGTGTGTGGGGTCTGTTATTGGGGGGGGTGCTGTGCACACAAGGAGGAGGGGGCTGCATGATCAATTCATGCACAGGTACCTGGTTGGTTGTGAGATCTGTCAGGGGCTTCTCTGAACAAAAGGCTTTACCACTTTAATAAGGGAAGGATGTGAGGCCTCTCTTCCTGGGGCAATGAGGTTTCATAGGGTAAACACACAGCAAGAGAAGATGTTTTATAGCTTGTGGAAATGCAGGTGTGCAAAGGGTCCTGCAGTGGGGAGTGGGAGGTAAGGGGCCACTGGGCTCTAGGCACACAGAGAGCCCAGGGGTGAGGGTGTATGACTCTGAAGAGTGCCTGCTGGCTTCACACCAGGGACTTTCTGTGGAAAGAGGAGAATCTAGGTTGTCGGCATGTGTCTACTCAGTGACCTCCCTTAGCCTAGCTCTGTCAGGCACCAGGTGGCTGTGAAATGAACATGAAGGTCCCCACCCTGAGGACCCCAATGAATGAACATCTTGATATCCTCAAGCCCCTTCCCCTGCACCACCGCCCCACCTCATCTGGGTCTCAGGCTTTGACCCTGACATCAGTGGCATCTTCATTCCCTACATCCAGCTCCTCTGGACGTCTCTGTGATGAGCTGTTCCATGTCAGCAAGCCCCAAACTGAGCTCAGCCTTTACCCCATGATTGCTTCCTCCCTGTGAAGCCCCTCGTGAAGGAGCCACCACTAGCAGGATCCTACATCTCTGAGGCTCTGCCTTCCCCACCCCTCCGATGTCTCCCAGCCCATGATCCCCTCTGGAGGTCCCTATTATCCTCTCCCTCCCACTTCAGTCTTGGGCTGCACACCAAATCCCTCTTCACAATCTCCCACAAGACAGGTCCAGGTCCACTTGGGGACACTGAGGTGACACAGGCGGGTGTTGCTGGGAATGAAGAGCAGGATACTGTAGCAGAGGAGAGAAAAGGGCTCCCAATCCACCAGAACACACGCTAAAGTGGTGGCATCACACTGCAGCCACGCCCTCTGCTCCCCCAGGGTGCCCTGTGTTTCCTGCTTTGGCCTAGGGGACTCCCCCCCTCACTCTCTGTTAGAGGGGTGCCATTTCATTCATTCACACCCTCATTAACCATGTACATGGGTCCTGCTCAGTGCCAGGCCTCAGCTAGATGACAGCTCATCCTTGGGGACACAGCTCAGATCTCACCTCCTCCATGAAGCAGTTCTGGATTCCCACCCCCCTTGAAGCTCCCCTGGCCTCAGTTGGGACCACTAGGGCTGTGACCACACTGATTACATCCCAAGTCTGTGATCTCTGTGAAAGCCCTGGGCCCAATGTAGAAAGAGACTCAGAAAAATGGGGCCAAAAGGGGCTAAGAAAAATGTTACTAGTTCTCTATTACAGAGAAGGGCACTGAGCAGAGAGAGGGCAGTGTCCAACCAAAGCCACAGAGGACGGTCTCAGTGAGCCCTCCCATGGCCCTGTTACTAGTTCTCTGTTACAGATGAGGACACTGAGCCACAGAGAGGGAGCAGAGCCCTGCTATAGCCTTGGCCCCACGGCCTGTGTCCTTTATGACTAGCTTCATGCTGCCAGCAGGGATGTAGGCCTGGAATGGACGTTGAAAGCAGCCTGACCCCCAGGCCCCCTTCATACACAATGTCAGTCTCAGGAAACACCCCTCAAGACCTACCTTATACCCCTGGGATTGGGACCTGATTGCTGTTCCTGGAAGCTGGCTGGGCTTCCCTGTGAATTGCCCCAGGAGATGCTTGGGACAGCCACAGGGCCCCTGAGGCTTCCTGTCCCCAGCTGAGCATCTCTGGTCCCCTTGACTGTCCCTGGCCCAGGCCTGATTACACGGGGTTTTGGCCGGGTAGCCAGCTGTGGAGATGAGGAAATGGGGGCAACATGCAGGTACATGCAGAGGTTCAGTTATTCACTCAACAATCATTGATTCAGGCTTTGCAGTGTGGCTGGCCTGGGCCCAGGCCTGGGTGTCCAGTAGTGAATACAGTCAACCCCTTGAGCCTTCTGGGAAAGCAGTCCTCAGAGAAACGGGCCCTCAGTGCACCCATCCTGCTCCCCATGAACAATCACACTGAGATGAGGCTGCGGCCATGGGTCCCAGTGGAGGATGAAGGGAGGAGGAAAACCCAGAGTGGGCACTGACCATGAGCCTGGACACTGGAACCAGATGACCTGGGCTCTGTAATCTGGGGTGGTCACCTCAGCTGTTCTCTCTGTGCCTCAGTTACTTCTGCAGAAATGGGTGATAATGCCTGTCCCTGCCCCACAGATTTTCGTGAGGAGTCAGTGAGCTTCTCTTAGGCGTGTAGGGCAGTTCCTGGCTATGGGTCAGGATCCTGCTCACCTCACAAGAGTCTGTCCCACTTTAAAGATGATAAAACCAAAGCTAAGGGGGTTATGAGACCAGCCTGGGCTAGCCCCCTTCTCATGGTCTGCTGTCCAGGTCTCCTGCTTTTATATCATACCTCTGTCCCCATATCCACCCAGCAAAGTAGGTGCTGAGAATCTGAGCAAATCAGAGTATGAATGGAGGCACACTCTCTCCCCATCTTGGGCTCTTGGGGTGGTGGGCAGGTTGGGGATATCGGGCTCCTCCAGACTGTCCAGGAGGCCCAGCATGTCGGTCACCTCATTTCCACTCAACACGGAGTAGGTGTGTGTCCAAGGGCCAGAGGGCGCTGGAGTAACCCAGGGTGGGTGGATGCTAGGTAGGTGTGGGAGGCACAGAGTGGCCCCTGGAAGACAGTGTCTAGGCAGCCAAGGTGCGATGAATGAGGGTCCCCAAAAGGGGCAGAGGACAGAGTCCAGCCTGGACACCACCCCCTGCTGGACCCTGATCTGGGGTGAGAATTGGGACAAGCCAGGGCCCCGCTGGGACTCTACATCCAGCAAAGAGGTGAGGAAAAGTTAAGGAGACCGTGCTCCCTGTGTGAGGGTGCTGCTTCCAGGATCCTGGAGGTTCCTTAGACCCTTGTGAAGTGGCTGCTGTTTCCAGCCCCATGTGGGCAGAAGAACTGAGGCAGGGAGGACAGAGTGACTCAGGACAGAGCTAGGATTCATCCAAGAGTGTGTGCTGAGCCTCTTGCTAAGAGCAGCCTCTGGGCATCATGGACTCAGGAAGTGCCTTGTCGTCCCTCTTAAGGCTCCTTGCATGTTAGGCAGGAAAGGTCCCAGTGCCCATACCTGGGCCTCTCTGGGTGATTCTGACATGTGGGATCATGATGGTCCTGGGAAAGGAGAGAGAATGTGGCCTGGGCGTCAGGTCTGCATCAGACCCTAATGATGCGCCTAATGTTGTGTGACCTGGAAACTCCCTGACCTCTCTGTGCCTGGCTTTCCAGCCCTGACTCAGAGGACTGCTGTGCTTGGCACACAGTAGGACCTCAATCAAAGGAAAAAGCCAGCCCTTCCCCAGGAACCTCTCCTCTTACATTCCCAAAGCTAAGCCCATGTTCCACACATCACCAGAGCTGAAACTTGACACACAGGGCAAGTGAAATCCAGCAACTCCTCCCTCCTGCCTGAGGCCCTTCGCTCCTCAGTGACAGTGGCTCAGAGCAGGTCTCTGCATCCCAGAAGTCTGAACTGAGCCTTGTGACCTGGAGGATTCCCTGTTCCACACAACTTTGTTTCCAGGTCCTTCCAACAAGACACAAGAGCACCTGGTCTGTGTCTTAGCTGCAAGGTCCTCCCTTTGCAAATTGCCCCATCACATCCGGGCTAGTTGATGTGAGTTCCAGAGCACATGACCATCCAAATGATGACTTCAGGGAAACATCCCTGCCCACACTGCACTCTTCAGAGCCCACCTTCTAAAATAAGGGGTAGTGACCCACGGTTGTGCACACTTTTATCAGAACACAGCCCTCACCCAACCAACATTGGAAACACGTGAGAAGCAGAGATTCCCAAGTGCCTGGACCCCTGTCATCCAGAAAGCAGAGGGTAGGGTAACAGACAGAAGGGGAGAAAGTACTTTCAGACTATATATCTGATAAGGGGTTAACACTCAAAACATATAAAGAACTCTTACAATTCAACAGCAAAAAAAAAAAAGCAATGTGATTTAAAAAGTGGGCAGAGGAACTGAATAGACATTTTTCCAAAGAAGGCACACAGATGTCTAACAGGTACATGAAAAGGTGCTCAACATCACTCACCATCAGGGAAATGCAAATCAAAACCACAATGAGATGAGATACCCCCTCTCACCTGTCAGGGTGGGTGTCATCAAAATATAAGAGACAACATGTGATGGTGGTGGTGTGAAGAAAAGGGAAACTTGTGCAATGTTGGTGGGAATGTAAATTGGTGCCATCACTCGGGAAAAGAGTATGAAGGCTCCCCCAAAATTTAAAATTAGAACTTCCATATGATCCAGCAAGTCCACTGCAGGGAATATATCCAAAGGAAATGAAATCACTATGTCAATGAGACAACTGCACCCTCATGTTCACTGTATCATTATTTACAATAACCAAGACATGTAAACAACCTAAGTGTCCATCAGCAGATGAATGGGTACAGAAAACGTGATGCATATATATGTATATAAAATGGAATCTTATTCAGACATTATAAAAGTGAAATCCTGCCATTTGTGACAACTTGGGAGGACCTTCAGGGTATTATGCTAAGTGAAATAAATAAGACAGAAAGACAAATACCTATGATCTCATTTATATGTGGAATCTACAAAATAAACCGAAACACATAGAAACAGATATCAGGTTGGTGGTTGCCAGAGGTGAGTCAGGGGATGATTGAAATTCGGAAAGATAATCAAAATGTACAAACTTCCAGTTAGAAGATAAACAAGTCCTGGGGACATAATGTACTGCAAGGTGACTGTAGTTAACAGCACTGCATTGTGCATTTGATAGTTAAGAGAGTACCTCTTAAAATTTCTCATCACAAGGAAAATAGTGTGTGACTATGGGTGATGACAGACGTCAGGTAAACTTAATGCACTGATCATTTCACAATATGCACATGTAAAAAGTCATTATGCTGCACACCTAAAGCCAACAAAGTTATGTGAAAACTGTATCTCAGGAATACTTATGTCAGGAAGCGGGGGTGCGAGACTGGACTACCTACTGCAGGAGCTGTCTTTGCCCTCCAACAGCAGAGGGTGGTAGTTGTGACAGGGACTGTAGGTCCCTCAAAGCCTAGAATGTTTACTGTCTGGACCTTCACAGGGAGAGAGTGCAGACCCTGCCCTGGAAGACAGTGGTCATGGCAGCAACAACGGCCTGCCTGTATGCAGGCTCAGCCCAGACAGCTCCTGTGCTCTGCTGTCACCGCATTTACTTCCCTCCACACCCTCAGAGGGAGAGGCTTCAAAGTTCTCATTTTACACATGAGAAAACTGAGGCTCATTTGCTTTGAATTATTGACAAAGTGGTGGGGGAAGCTTTGAACTCCAGTGTTCTGACTTCAGAGCCACATCTCAGTCCTGATTTTTAGAAGGTGGAGGTCCAGGCACTGGGGACCCTCCACCTTCCTCACTTGTAGTCGTACTCCAGGGCTGCCACCCCCAAGGCGTCTGGGTGAACACATTTAATCCGCTTACTCTGCACCAGCTGAGCCCTTGGCTGCCAGTCTGTTGTCACTGCCTGAAACCAGCTGAGGTTTTACAAGTGAACCATCACCCCCTGCCAGCCCACCTGCCCTGCCATGTGGGGCAGACCCCTCCTAGCCTGGACATTCTAAACCCTTAGCTCACACATTTGCACAACTGCATCAAAAGGGCCCTACTCCCTGTGTGGGGATATCGACAAGGGGAAGGGAGGGGAGTTTGGGGTGGTGGATTACTGTGAAGGTGACACATGACAGGAACATGTTCATGTCCATAATGGCACTCAATTTGAAGCTAAGAACATGGTCACAGCGAGGGGTAAAAGCTGAGAGGCTACAAGGCTGCCTAGAAAGGGGCTTGACTATTGAATTTTAAATCTGTAATTTAATTTAAAAATTAGCCCCCTGGGTGATAAGAATTTTCCCCTAAGGCCAGAATTGGCCACCTGACCCCTGGGAACCCCTCAATTCCAGGATGTAATCATCTGAGCATGGAGGGGGCTTAAATTGGAGTGCTGTCCTCTCAGTCATGGTGCACATGCCCACGTGTGCACCCATGATCTGCAGTGCTCACAAATCAAGGAGGTCCAGATCATAAGAAAGGGATGACAGACTGTGAGGTCACACGTGTGCCCCTGCAGGGGTGAATGTTGTATAGAGAAGAGCCCCCCACTCTCACCTCCAGGAGGGGTGCTGGAGGGAGCAGGACTCCTGAGCCCCTAGGGTTAGCAAGCATCCTGGCTGAGGGTGGGGAGGCTGTCCACTCTGAAGTCATAGGTCAGATGGTAGATTGGGGTCCCACCCCCACATCTCACCAGTGAGACCGTCTAGTCTGTTTTCTCTGTAAACTGGAACCCAGTCACCCTCACCCTCAGAACTGGGGGCAGCCTGTGTAAATTACTACACAAAGCCCTGGGCTGTTTCAGGTGCCCGGGGGTGTCCAGCCCCCCTAGGCCCGGCAGGTGGGAGAGGAGAGGTGTGGGTTAGCAGGTGTGACAGCAGAGCTGAGACTTGGCTGAGTGCATGCACTCTAATATCCAGGAACTGGGAGCTACCAGTAGCAAATCTGTTCACTGAGGCCATGTGTACTCTCCCTTGTCATTTACAATCCCCTGTTTGAACAGAGGCCTCTGGAGTCTATTAGCCACATTGTTGCCTGTCACCTCACTGTTGTAGTTCCAGGGTCTCCATTTAGCCAGCTTGAAGGAATAGTCAAACTTTTTCTTAAAACCAGTGACAGAAAACCAAAGTGGCTTAAAGAAGCAAACAGGGCAGGAGAGAATGACTTACCTAACTGAGACTTCCAAAGGGAGATAGCTTCAGGCAGGTCTGTACCTGGTGCTCAGTGACAACAACAGAAGTCATCCTTCCCCACCTCTGGGCTCTGCCACTGGTGACATCTTCACATGGCTCTGCCTTTATGAAAGCAAGATAGTCACCAACTGCCACAGTCTGACATCACCACCCCTCAACTCCCAACTGAAATAGAACTTCTCTGCTCCCAGGATTCCAGCAACTAGGCCTGACCTCCGTGGAGCCTGATTGGGCTGGTGCCCAGCCCTGAGCCAATCACAGTGGCCAGGGAGGATGGAAAATGCTGATTGGCCAGATCAAGGCCATGTGACCATCCTCTCCAGGAAACCTGTGGGCTGTTCACCTGTTTCCAGCTTGGGAGAGTGTGATGTCTCCCAGAGGATCCTGCTTCTAGCACAACCTGCTGGTGGCACAATGAGCTGGAATGAGCCTGTATGCTTGGTGACAAGTGACAGGTCACTTAGTGGTTCCTTGCTCCAGGGAGGGAGGCATGTCCACACAGTATTAGGGCTTCAGAGCCAGAATGTAGTAGAAAAGCCTCCTGGTCTCCCAAAAGGTGGGAAAGTGAGCAGTGACACTAGAAAGGCACTCCTCTCTGTGGCCCTTGGCTTTCTCCTCGTTACAGTGGAGAGTGCAGTGCTGCCCCTGACAGCCCACTTCCCTGCTGGGAGGCCTTTGCAACAGGTGGAGAGTGCTTGGAAAAGCCCATTTATTCTGAGGAACTGTTATTGCTCCTGGTGGGATCATTATTTTCATGTCACTTGTGAGGTTGGCCCTGAGGGGTCCCTGATCTGGAGGCACAGACACCCACAGAAACTTGGCCCAGTATTGCTGTTCATTCAACAATGACTTACCAAGCACCTACTGTGTGCCAGATTCCCAGGGTAGAGCAGTGATGTTGACAGCACAGGTCCCTGCCTCACCTCATCTCTGCATCCCAGGTGGGGTCACCAGAGTGGGAGTTCAGGAAGCAGAGGACGTGGCCGAAGCCTTGTGGGAACCCCTGGGTTTTTCTCTGTGCTGAGGGCACTAGCAGCACACCGATTGTGGGACTCAGTACCCGCAGGACCCAGCATTGATGGGTAAAGGAGAGGGGCATTTCTACAAGCCCATCCTCACTAACCCCAGGCTCTGGAGGGCAGCTCCAGTCTGCTCAAACCCAGGGGGCATCTTCTGCCATCCTGATCACCCTCTGGTATTACTCCCCGCTCAGATGCAATTTTCCCTGTGGCAGCTACACTCAGAATATGTGTTTGTTTCTCTCCCTTGTGGTTAAGTGGACTTCAGATGCATGATAGCGATGGAGTGGCTAAGCCTCTGGGCAGATTGCTGGGTGACCCGTGGAACTTGCTGCACATGGTGAGCTCCCTTCTGCCAACCAATGGGCCAGGCCCCACCACTGTTCTGTCTGTTCTACCTCACTTAATCTGCACAGACACTCTGTGCGGGACATCCTGTTATCCCCCATCTCTGCTGACCTTGGGTGGACAAAGCTTGGGTTTGAGAAAGTTGTCCAGGTCACATGGTTGACAAGTGGGGAGCTGGGGATTTGCACCCTGGTCCCAGGAGTCTGGATCATGGAAAGGCCTGGGTGGGGCAGCTTATTGCAAAGGGAAGTCCTGCCCATGAGAGCCTCCCATGAGAGCCCACCCAACAGCACATCTAGCAAAGTCAGCATTTCCTGGACCAGATGGACAGAACCTCAAAACTTCTTTGTAGATTGTTTCCATGTTCATTTGCAAGCACAGAAAGGCCGCAGGCCAGGGAAGGATAAGGCCAAGAGTGTTTTCATTGGGGAGAGTGAAGGACAAGTGTGAAGACACACAGCACTCCCAGCAGCCCTCTCGGCAGAGAATGCCACTGGGTGAGCAGCTACCGTGACTACCTACCATAACCCTGTGAGGTTCATGCCTGTACAACTCTGCCTGTGAGAAGAGCAAAGTGAAGCTCAGAGAGGTGTGGGGACATTCCAAAAACAAACAGATAAGGTGGGATCATCACCACCATGCCATGCTGGGACAGACAGTCACCTGTCACACTGCTCATGCATGGCCTGCTGGGAGTAGTGAAGGCCTGATAGGAGCACAGGAACACTGTGGTGAAGGTGATGTTTCTACCTGGGACAGCTGGTACCGGGGACTCTAGCTGGTTCTTCATTGTGCCTGCTTTGAGTGTCAGCATGTTGCAGCCTCATGTAGGGGAAGGGCTGTCTCCTTTCCATACCGGTGCAAAAGGAAGAGCATGTACACACTGGCATCACCATAGACCATCGGCAGGATCAGGATCTGGAGCTCAGAGCAGAAACTGCCAACACCTCAGGAACTGGTGCAAGAGGAGGACCTGAGTGCCCCTGAAACATTTCTAGTTTTAAAAACATACTTCACTAGGGGGAAGTGATAAAACAGTTGATCCCTTCAAAATATTCTGTTATCCAAGGAAAAATAGCACCTCAGCATTGTAAGAGGATTAACTCAGTCGTCATCTATATATATATCTATATCACTATAGGTTTGAGAAAACAGAGTGTTAGGAGTTACAAAAGGGTCTCAAGATCATGCAGGTCAGAACTGAGAACCATCCAAAGCATGTGCTGCATGATAGCCTCTCTAAGCTACCTGAGGCTTGGTCTGCTCCTGACACAGGGCAGATGGTTCTGAGAAAACCACACTCCTTAGGGGACCCCAGGGAGTTGACAGAGTTGAGTTTGGGTTCCTGGTCATCTTCTAAGTCTGGAATTTTGAGATTCTTCTGCACCTGTCCTTCCTCCAGAACAGAATCTGATTCAGGCGGGATTCCAAGGACTGAGGCATGTGCCAGGCAAGAGAGCAGGCATAGCTGGATGAGAGCATCACCAGTGCCATTAAAAAAGAGTCCAGGGCACTGAGATTTCCAGTGATTTAGCATCATGGCTGGGAGGGGTCATGTGTTCTACAGTAAGTTCCGAGTATCCTGCACCGCCCTCGAGGACCTGCAGGGGGCGCACGAAGCCAGCGTGTCTTAGGTGGCGGTGCGCATGCGCAGTCCGCGTCAGCAGCCAGCGTCTTCCCTGGGGGCGGAGCTTGCTTTCATCAGGGCTGAGCGGGTGGCGCCAAGGAAGCTCCGGGACACCGCTGCCTGCGTGTCTGCGGGAGGATGCTCCCCGCTCTCTGTCTGAAGTTACTCCGGTTTCCCACAGCCTGAGCTCGCTTCCTGCTGGGGTGTGTGTGGACCTGACCGAGCTCGGGCCCCGGCCAGCAGGGCAGGAAGGGACGGGTGCGCTGGCGGGCCCTCTTCGACTATTCTCCTAGCCCGCTGGGAGCGGGTGAGTGTTCGTGTCCATCGGGGCCGCTGGGGTGTCCGCGCCCCTGATCCTCACCGCCCGGGTCCCCCCTTCCTCCGTGTGAACGGAGGTGTGTACACCAAGGGTCAGAAGCGGGGACGCGGGTGTAATGGGAAAGGGGCTGAGAAAGTACTGAGAGTTAAAGAGAAGTGTGTAAAATCACATTATGTTAATTTTTATATTTTAAGTGTGTCAAAGTCAGAGTTTATCATGCTTTTACTTTCTTGTCTTTAAAGGAATGCAATCATTTAGTTTACACTTAAAATTTGCTTCTCAGCTTATCTCATTTTCAAGTCAAAATACTGCCACGGTTGACATTTTCTCATAATACAGTGACAATCTTAAACATGTGTGAATATAAACTCATTGAAAAAATCTTGCAGTGTTCCATGGTGAGTTGTCTTGTTAAAAATAATATCCAGGCCATTACTAAATTATTACAAAAATATAAATTTTTTGGAGCACTTTTAGAAGTTCCACACACAGTGGTATTTTTAAAACACCAACCACTGCATAGTGCTTAAGATCATTTAAGATGAAATATATTCAAACCTAAAACTTTAGAATACTCAAAAGGCAGGATAATGGCTGCTTTTTCATTGCAAATACATTTTTTTCTTCATAAGTGCAAAATACGAAGGTATTCAGCTAAATTTTGTATATCTTTATTCAAAAGGTGAAATTAGAATATAATCTCCTTATTTTTTATTTTAAGGCTATTTCCCATAAAAATTGGTATTTTTATCTGTAGGACCTTAATTGTCTATTCATTTGTTTTTTTCTTTTGGTTTATTTTCTTTAACAGAGAGTGCATTCTTGTGTCTTGTTAGAGTTTTTAATTCTCCTAACTTATTCCAAGACTTTCTGACACTGATAGTAAATAATGGGAGAGGCCTTATAGTAACTGTGCATCTTTTCATGTAGTCAGGACTTTTTTTTTTGGATAACTTTCTTTTTTACAATTTCCACTTGGTTCACAATATTACCCCATTATGACAACTCAATAAAAAATTGTAATCTGTTTACACCAAGACACTTATGTCAGCACAGTGCTTTTGCTGATATGATTTTACATTAGATTATAATATAATATTTGATTTGATTTACATATAGACTAATACCTATTTTATATATTTACACACATACATGAATATCTGCTAAATGCCATTAATTTGCATGGGATGGTAGCTGATAACATGTGATCTTTCTGACCATTGGCTATTCTTATGTGTGTCTAACGTACTTCTTAGAACAGATACTAGAACATCACACCTCTCATTATACAGTATTTTAAAGGTTATATTTTATTTTACTTATTTTTAAACATTTTTTATTGAGTAATAGTCATTTTACAATGTTATGACAAATTCCAGTGTAGAGCACAATTTTTCAGTTATACATGAACGTACATATATTCATTGCCACTTTTTTTTTTGCTGTGAGTTGCCACAAGATCTTGCATATATTTAAGATTCCACACATGAGTGATCTCACATGGTATTCCTCTTTCTCTTTCTGTTCTGCTCCACCTAGAATAACATTCTTCAGGAGCATCCATATCTCTGCAAATGGCGTTATGTAGTCATTTTTTGTGGCTGAATAGTATCCCATCATATAAATATCCCACATCTTTATCCAGTCATCTGTTGATGGACATTTTAGGCTGTTTCCATGTCTTAGCTGTTGTAAATAGTTTAGAAAAATCAGCTGAAAACCTTATGGGTGTTCCCTTGTAACTCACTCTTTGTTTTTCTCTTGCTACCTTTAGGATCATTTCTTTATCCTTGAATCTGGCTATCTTGATTAGGATATGCCTTGGTGTGGGTCTGTTTCGGTTCTTCCTGCTTGGGACCATCTGAGCCTCCTGTGCTTGGATATGATTCCTTCTTTAGGTTTGGGAAGTTTTCAGTCATGAATCCTTCCCATACCTTTTCAATCCGCTTTGTTCTTTTTCCCCTTCTGGAACTCCTATTATGCATACATTGGCACAGTTTATATTACCCCATAGGTCCCGTATATTGTTTTGTTTTTCATTTGTTTTTCTCTCAGCTGTTCTGATTGGGTGCTTTCTGTTGTCCTGTCTTCTAGGTCACTTATTTATTCTTCTGTATTTTCTTGTCTGCTTTGCACAGCCTTTAGGTCAGCTCTCATCTCAGCCAATGAGTTTACTAATCCTACCTAGTTCTTCTTTATAGTTTCTATTTCATTTTTGATACATTTTACATACCTAAACACTATTTCTTTAAGTTCCTTCAGTACTTTGATCACTCTTTTTTGAAATCTTGATCTAATAGACCATCAATGTCTATTTCCTTGATCATGCTTTCAGGGGATTTCTCTTGATCTTTTCATTGGGAGTGGTTTCTCTGCTTCTTCACATTGCTCATATCTCTCTGGCACCGTGGCTTAAGGAGTAGCAGTTACCTACTTATCCTGGAGATGGTGTGCCCTTAATGATTTTATCGAGAGGTCTTTGTGTCTTTGCCCTGCTTCATGAACTGAGCTTGCTGTTTCATAGGCCTTCTGTTGGCACCCTCATCTGTGCTACTCTCAGTGGCTGTTGGCCAGCAGATTGTGCCCCCTCCTAACACTAGGTCAGGAGCTGAGATCTTATCCAGTGGGTGGGCAGGTCACTCCCCCTCCTGATGCCACAGTCAGATGCTGTGCTTGGGGGGAAGTAGGTGGGCAGATCACACCCCATCCCAGCACCATGGTCAGGTGCTGTGTTCCTGCCAGGAAGGTGGGTGGCTGCCCACCTGCCCTCTCCTGGTGCTGGTCGCTCCGCTGCTATGTGCAGCTGCCTGCTCTGCCTCGGGTAGGTGGTCTGTAGGTGGGCTCAGGGAAGACCACGGAACAGCCCCGCCTACACTCTGTGCCAAATCTGAGTTCCTTGTTTCCCTTGGCAGCACAAGTTCTCTGAGGTGTCAGGATAGAAAAATCCTCTCTGCCTCGGGCCATAAACAAGTCTCAGTCCTACCTAAGAGGTTGTGGGGCCCCCACGTGCAGATTCAGGTCTCAGCCCCGCCCCCACCCGGGCACTAGGCACAGGAGGAGATGGTAGCTGTGGCTGAGCCCTGCCTCTCTTCTTGCGAGATGTGCCAGTAATGGCACAGGTCTGAGAGACAAAGGCTTCAGCACCCCTCACCCCAGGGCACATGCTTGTTTATAGTTTTGTTTACCTTCTGGGTTAAAATTTACCTGACAATGAAATGTATAAATTAGGCTTTTGAGGTTCATCCTTGTATCAGTAGTTGATTCTTTTTTATTGTTGAATTGTATTCAATTGTTTGAATATACTATCATTTGTTTTATCCATTCTCCTACTGATAAATACTTAGGCTTTGGATATCTTTTTTTGCAAGCAAACTTTTTTTAAAAAATGCAAATATAATATACATGCTTAAATGTGAACATATCTTAAGTATACAGCTCAGTGATTTTTCACAAAGTAAACACATCTATGTAACCTTCATCCAGTCAAGAAACAGAACATTGCTGTTCCACTTTGGGTTTCTTCCCAGATACTATGGCACCCCTTTGATGGATTCACCATCCTAAATTCAGCCACCATGGATTGGTTTTTTTTCCTTTGAAATTTTTAGTCCCGTACATTCCACTCAACATTACGTAAGATTCATCCACTAGTGTTTTCTGTAAACTTGTATATTTATTTTTATTGCTTTAAAGTATACAACTTGTATGCATGTGCCACCACTTATGGTTATGTATTTATTGTTTACAGGTGTTTGGGTCATTTTCTATTTGGGACTATAACAAATAGTGATTATGAGAATTTTCTGGATGTCCTTTTGTGCTCAGATGTAGAAGCTTCTGAAGGGTACACAGGAAGTGTGTGTGTGTATGTATGTATATGTGTGTGTGTGTACATATATACACACAAACATATACATATATAACTTTCATTCAAAAAGCCTACTTTCAAAGTATTTGTAAGAATTTATATTCCCACTGGCCATGTGTAAGAGTCCCCATTGCATGTTACCCTCACCAATGCTTCATATCACTTAACAACTAACTATTCTAGTGGATGTCTAATGGTGTTCCAAGTGTGGTTTTAGTACGTATTTTTATTATTACTAAAGAGCTCAGCCACTTTTCATAGCTTATTTGGATTTTTCTTTTTGTGTGTGAAGCACCTGTTCAATTTCTTTGCACATTTTAATATTGAGGTTTTGCCTTTTTCTCCACTGGTTTTTGTTCTCTATATGCCCTAGATACAAGTTTTTTGTTGGATATAGACATAGCAAATATATTTTCCCACCATGTGGCTTTTCACTTTCTTAATGGTATCTCTTGATAAAAATAATTCTTAATTTTACTGAAGTCCAACTTAAAACTCTTCTTTTATGTTTAGGGCTGTGTCCTGTTTAAGAACTCTTTGCCACTTCAAAGTCATTAAAATATCTCCTACACTATTTTCTAGATGCTTTATTTTGGTGGGGGATTAGGTTATTTATTTTAATGGAGGTACTGGGAGTTGAACCCAAGACCTTATGCATGCTAAGCACACATTCCACCTGAGCTTTACCCTCCCCCAGATGCTTTGCTTTTTGTTTCAAATTTATTAGATTTATAATCTATCTAAAATTACTGTTCATGTATGGTACAGGGTTTAATTCAATACTGTTCCATTGGTCTATATGTCTAGCTTTAGGTAGTTATCACATAGACTTAATATTGTTTTATAATAAGTTCTTTAACATTGTTCTTTAATATCATCTTGGCTATTGTTGGCTCTTCAAGCTTCTCTATGTATTTAGAATCAGCTTGTCAAGTTCTACAAAAAAACAGTAACAACAATTAAGTTTTGGGGATTTTGATGTGCACATATAAATCTTTGAATCAGTTGAAGGGGAACTGACTTCTTTAAAATGTTGAGCCCTCCAATCCATAAATTTGGATTACCTCCCCTATACTTATTTTTATCACTGCTGTTACAAATTATCACAAATTTTGCAGCTTAAAGCAACACAAACTTATTATTTTATGGTTCTGTAGGTCAAGTCAGGAACAGGTATCACTTGGCTAAAAATCAAGATGTCAGCAGGGCTGTATGCCCTTCTGTAAGTCAAAGGAAGAATATATTTCCTTGTCTTTTCCGGCTTCTAGTGTTCACCCACATTTCTTTACCCATGACCCTTCCTCTATCTTCAAAGCTAACAGCTTTACAGCTTTCTAATCCTTCTTCCAAAGTCATATCTTTCTGACCACATCTGGGAAAGATTTTCAATTTTTAAGGACTCCTGTTGTTAGACTAGGCCCATGTAGATAATCCAGGCTAATCTCCCTGTCTCAGAGTCCTTAACCTGATACATCTGCAAAATACCCTTTGCCATGTAAAATAACATATTCACAGATTTCAGGATTAGAACATGGATATAGGTAGTGGTCAGTGTGGTGCACTATTCTGTTTATCAAACTGTTTAACATTTGATGCTTTCTGACAAACGTATAAGATAGAAGATCCTGATCATGTTTAGAATGCTTCCTCTGCAAAATATTGGACACTGAGTTTATTTGAAAGGACTGAAAATAATATTACCATAGGAATGGTTTCCTAATTCTACTGACATTTACTTACTTTATACTTAAATACCCAAAATGGTCAGCCAGGAGTGGGATCTTGGCAAATAAAATAAAAGTATAATTCAAGCTTTTATCACTGAATTTATTAGCTAATTCTATTTTAGAAACAGACAGAAAATAAAACAATTTAGAGTAAGTCTGCTTACTTATATATTAAGTGAAAATAAAGTTTTAAAAGCATGTCTGAATATGGGATAAAGTGAGCATCATAAAATGTAATGTTAATATTTAGTAACTGGAAATCTCAAACTCCCAATTTATAAACAAGTTCATACTGTATAGCACAGGGAACTATATCCAATACTGTTTTGTAGTAACTTATGGTGAAAAAGAGTATGAAAATGAATATATGTATGTTCATGTATGACTGAAGCATTGTGCTGCACACCAGAAATTGATACAACATTGAAAACTGACTATATATATATATATATTTTTTTTTTTTGAAAGGACTGAAAGGACTATATATACCAAGAAAAAAATTAGATTGGTAACCAATAAAAAATCTGTCAGTAATATAATGCTAGAAACCCTGAGACACAAAAGAAAATTTCAGGCATACATCTGTTTATAGAGTCATAGAAAAAATAGTGCCTATGCAAGTCCATGATAAGCATGAGAAAATAGGAAAGGCAATATAAAAGTTCAAAATGCTTTGCTATGTAAGAGCTGCAAGATGACTCAGACACAAACTTAAGTGGTCAAAATATCTATATAAATAATGATAACTTAAAGTAATTGAGGGCATCATTTTAAATGAGATAAAAATAGCTGCTCAATTTTCATATTACTAAGCAAATCATTTCTGTTTATAGTAGGTTTATATTATTTTTATATGTATTTATATTTTATAAAGACATATCAACTTAGATCCTGGCAGATAACTGACAGTGGACCAACTGATTGATTTAAATGGGCATCACAGGCTTATCAGATTTCATATGATTTAAATATACATTAGTTATTAGCTGTCAGGAAGAGTTCAATTTTCATTTAATCTAACATAGCTGTGCCACAGGCAGGTTACTCTGTGTTCACAATGAAGGATCATGATAGATATGAAGATATCAAGCCTTATTGATCTTCATAGGGGTGCTTTTATAAGAAAAGGAGAATAAAATAAGAAAAATCTAAAATACTACTTTTTTTTATAGTGTTCTAACAGTTATATCTTCTATTTTTTAACTGAGTTATAGTCCATTTACAATGTTGTGTCAATTTCTGGTGTACAGCACAATTTTTCAGTCCTTTATGAATATACGTATATTTGTTTTCATATTTTTGCACCATGAGCTACTAAAAATTCTTGAATATATTTCCCTGTGCTATACAGTATAAGCTTGTTTATCTATTCTATATATACCTGTCAGTATTTACAAATCTTGAACTTCCAGTCTGTCCCTACTCACACCCCTCCCCCCTGTAAAATACTATTAAATCAACATATATTTTTGAAGAACTATGAAAAATGGGAAACTATAAGTTGTTTCTTTAAGTTGGAGCAAAGAGAACTAGTTTAACTGGGAAAATACTTAAAATCTGGCAAGTTTTATGATTTCATGTTCACCCCTGACAGCTTTTCTTTCCTCCTTTCTCCTTCAATCTTTATTGGACCTTCTAAAGAATTAAATTACAAAAAAGAAAAAAAGAAAGAAAGAAAGAAAATTAAGAAACAGCTCTGCATGTAAAATAACCTCCGAACTGGAAAGATGGTATACTTTGTGAAAAATTTACAGCTGCCAACTTATGATCTATGTCTCTGTCCACACTGCCTTACTTGTTAGGGAGGGTCTTAAAAAAAAAAGTAAAGAAAAATAGCAAATTATAATGGCTTTTACATTTTAAATTCTTTTCTATGTGTCTACAATCTGCTCTATCATGAGTTATTAAGATAAACTTTATCAGCTATACTCTACTTTCCTATCATGCACATTGTGACTCTGAGAAGCACGCACGCTCTAACTTACCATCTGCAGGTGGTGTACAGGTTAAAGCAGTTCTTTTGACAATATATGGTTTTGTAGTCTAGTTGTCTAACTACTACATAATGGAAAAGATGTAGAACTACTGGTACCACTGCCCTCGGTCTCTGTCATTTACCTTAAACATACCTGGAAAAGTATATTCAAAAACTCATTGGCAAGAACATTTTTCACACTCCAGATCTGATATTCTTCTAGAGTTAAGATGGCCATTCTGAAAGAGAAACAATATTTAAGAATATCTTAAATCTTCATTTTCTTATATTATTTGAATTAAATTTGTTTTATTAAACTTTCAATGGTCATTTGTCTGAAAGAAAACTAATGATTTAAGGTAGATGCTATGTATTCATCTGAAAGTAGGCCAGCAAGAATAAGTTCAAAAGTAACCAAACTCTGAAGTAGTCAGTCATAACGTGGGCAATTTATCACCAAAAATCTTCCTCCAGTAAGACCTGGGAAATAACTCACAGTATCTTCTGGTTCAAGGTGAAGTTTACTAACAGAACCCACAAAAGGTTCTGGGTAGAGAAAAAGGACTGTTTACTAACTTTGAAAGCATTTTTCCAAACTCTTTGGATTATGCCCTTTGACCTAACAATTTTCTAAGATCTTTAAAACATCTGGCAATATTATTAGACTGCTTAAGAGATTTAAAAGAACTAAATATATATAATAAATGAGTATCTATATTAACATTTCCTCAAAATAAAAGGTAACATTACGTTCACAAGTTGAGTAAAGCAGTATTTTTTTTTTTTTGGTGTCAAAGTGTACCAAAAATTACATTTATATACAGTAGACAATATTTCTTGGCAGGCAAAAATATAACCAAATGCTTCTTACTTCATGTTTTGAACAATCACCTTAACAATCCTAGATGAATAATAATGTTCTTAGCTTTTATTACTTAATTATATTTTATTATCTAATGATTTATTATTTAATGATATTTAATAATATTTATTATTAATGATATTCATGTATTCATTCAATATATATTACCATTTATTATGAGAAAAGATTTTAAAGCACTGTGATGGTAATTATTGGCTTTCATGATGCAACTTCCATTGAAGTATATTAACACCAACATAATGGTACAAAATAATGGGTAATATTGTCACCGTCTATTCACCAGTGAATATGGGTAACAGGTTTGTTTGAAAGGTACAAAATCTATTCTAAATTTTTACCATTTCATTACTATGATTACACGGAGATGGAGCAGCTAAATGATCTTTTTTTTAATGTTCAAAAGTACAGCCATAAGAAGAAACTCGGTCGTATATAAAAATAGACAGCAATGATAACCTCCATACTTATCAAACACCCAGAAGAAAGGCGATGGAAATTGTATCTCTACAGAAGGTATTTCCTAATAGAAACTTTCCTGTGTTTCTGTTTTCATATATACCAAATAGAAATGGCTACCTTAGTTTTGGGCAGAAAAGTAAATGAAGACGGTTATCTGAATTGCCAAACAAAGATCAAGCCCTGAGAAATTCATTTCTATTATTTATTTCTATTGAGTGTCAGTTAATAAGACTATGATGATTTCTTCTGGATTTGTGCTTGAAAAAAATGTTACTTATTTTTCTAAGCCTGTGTAAGGCCACTATGGTCTACATCCTACCATCTGCAACTTGGTACATGTCAACATTTGAATAGAAAGGGTCAAATTAACTCATATGTGTCTCACATATATGGATTATCTTCAGTTTCACAGGGATACATAGACATTAAGGCAAACCTATTATAATATCTTTAATAAATGTTGTGAAACTAAAAAAATTCAAGGCTTTATTCTTTGTAAAGTACATGCTTGTTTCTGCTATTATACACTTATTCTGGCTGCTATTAAAGAACTTAGGACAGATCCTCACCAATATTATTGAAAAAAAAATTTAAAAACTATATACACCACCCAGATTGAGATGAAAAATAATTTCCATCATCCCAGATATCCTATGGTCCTTCTCAGTTAAATCACCCATCTCCAAAATCACTATTGTAACACTTATTAACATTAGTTCTGTCTCTGTTCTAGAACTTCATATAAATTAAATTGTACAATGTGTTCTTTTATTCTGTGGCTTCTTTTGCTCAATATAAGTTTTGTCTTACCATAATGTATTAAACTGTAAGAAGTAAAGATTATAAACTACAGATGGCAAGGGCTGTCTCTACTTAATTTTTACAAAATGCCTAGCTTATAAAATATAATGTTTTTATGTAAATAACACTTAATGCAGTTGTTTAAAGGTCGAATGGGCTTTCCTTAGGGACAACTTGGAGTTATTGTAACCACAGGTCCAAATAAGCATTTAGCAGGGATGATGCAGAAGAGATTCAAGTATGTATATGTAAGGTATTATACCAATTCAGAATATAATGTATTTTTAGAAAAGAATAAGTTAGTCTCTGTTAGACTCACCTTTGTGGTGTCATGTGCATTCTATGTGTCTTCTACAATGTTGGATAGATCCACAAGTAATTCCTTTAAAACCAGAAACCCAAATCAGTAGTTAGGAAAGAGAAGGTATCATTTTTATTAGACAGTAGCTGAAGTATAAAATATTTTTTCGGTCAAGTTTGCTTTTTTTTAATTCCAGAAATAGATTGCTTGTTTGCCTTAAAAATTTATGACAATTTTCCAGTGGTTTCATTTATTTTTTTACATAATACATTCAGTTTATTAAATTTTCTAAGGCAAATTCTCTTCCCAATTTTGCATCTTTGGCTATGAATATTTTGAGTAGCATAATATAGAACCTAGAAGTAGTAAGAAATCTTTTTCTCAACCTCTTTAAAAAATTCTTCACTCTATGTTCCTGTTGGAAGTTTACATGCAAGAAGATGTATACAATCAGACTTTACCAGGGTATCATCGGTGCAGTTGTCCTTCCAGACCTCTGTGCAACCACGTGTCTCTCAGTTCAACCCTACAGAGAACTCCATCACCATCAACATCAAATACCTTGAAGCAAACTAAAGAAAAGAAACTCTTATGGAGGAAAATTACTTTTATATTCTGAAGTATAATACATTTTATTACAACCTGCCCTAGTGAAATTACTTAGTTCCTCAAACAACTACATTCTGGATTAAGTTCTTATTTGGAGGAGATTGTGTCATTAAAGTCCTTTGAACTTGTAGGAATTCCTGTACACTTCACAAGTCTCTCTCCTTATATCATTAGCCAGCTTAGAGAACTCTATCCTTCATCTAAATCTAAAGTTAAATTTCTTGAAAACTGAAAAAGAAGGGCCAAGTTACTATACAATATCTCACAGATTTTGAGAAGGTAATTCAAGCTTTTAAATTAATTTCTAATATTTATAACTGATCACTTCAGAGTTGATTCTTACAATGCTGAAAATATTCCATCTACATTAAGAATCAACAAAAAGCTGGTACAGTCAGCTCCCCGTATCCATTGCTTCTGCATTCACAGGTATAAACAATATATCAAATATATATTTTTTATATATAAATTTTCCCAGAAAGTTCTCAAAAGCAAAACTTGAATTTGCTATGCACTGACAACTATTCACATATCATTTACATTGTATTTACAAATAATTACATTGTATTAGGTACTAAAAGTAATCTAGAGATGATTTAAAGTATACAAGAGGATGTGCATAGATTATATGCAAATACTATGCCATTTTACATAAGGGCATGAGCATCCATGGACTTGGTATCTTAGGGGGTCTCAGAACCAATCCTCAGCAGATAATGAGAGATGACTGTATAAAGATTTTGCCTCTCCAATGTAATTAATGTGCACCCAATATTTTTGCCTAAGAACAATTTCAAATCTTCAATGAAGTTTATATACAACAAGCTAAAAATCCAAAATATCAGCACTTTGCTAATTAACATCAATATCAGCAAAATTGCTAGTTAGTCTAGTTGGTTAACTTCCACTAGTCCACTGGCAAAAAAATAAATTTAAAAAAAAATTAAGACAACAATTAACCTCAATTGAGAAACAAAGACTTCAGCCTCTTTAATACCAGAACTTTGCTATCACAAAGCCAGGTTAGAGTAAAGATATACTATCAGGGAAGATAAAAGAAATCTAAATTTTTAAGATTAAATAGTTATCTACTTCACACACCCATGTAATAATTATGCTATTAAGTTAACTGAGTGCATCACAGTACAACATTACTAAAGAATATTGAACTATTAAGTATCATATCCAAAATATGCAGTATTTGTGAAGCTGTATTTTAGAAAGATGCAGAGATAATGACCCTAGTGAATATGTAAGAATTAGGTTCCAATTAAATGTAAACTGCTGCATTTTCCTAAACAAATATGGTTAAGATTTAGGAATGTAATATGCTTATAAATTATGCCATAATATTTGATAGGTTTAAAAGATAAATTTAGTATTTAATAAACTTGTTTTATCATAAATTTAATTTTGCTAATAAAATATCAATATACACAGTGATAGAAAATAAGTTGGAATTCAAGTTAAGCAAGACAAATTTTCTATAAAGACTACCAGAAAATATTTTCTATATGCTTAACATTTTCAAACACATCATGACTGATGTAGTTCATTTATCATGAATTGTACATTTATCTGGAAAATCAACCATTATTAATAACAAAGATCTTAAATTACTCCACAGTAAAAAAGAATAGATGATTGAACCTTTACACTGACCTCAGTAAAACCTCAGCAAGAGATTGCTATTTGCCAAAGGGATGAAAATTCAAGCCTTAATCAGATGATTTTTTACATGAATGGATGCTAATTTTTTTCTCTGTATAGCTTCCAAATTTTGTGATGTTTAACACACTTACATTTCTGTCTTTCAGCCAGAGGTCCTCTGCAACAAGCTGATAGCCCACAGGATATCTCCTTAATATCTATGTGGCTGTCATCATTTTCACCAAAAGCATTAAATAAACCTGTAAAATAGGAACACAGACAGAATAAATCACAGCCAACAAACTTCCTGTTAATAATGACATGCCTATGAAAGGAGGCATGACTCGCATAAACTGATTTAGTTTTTAAAAGTTATCAGTAGTTTCCACTGTCTTAGGAAGTTTTTTTTTTCCCCCCTGGCATAATTATAACCAAAATTTAACTTTCTAGAAGAAAATACTATCATTTAGTGTTTGGTTTTCTCTGCATACCTGTCTCTATCTTATATTAATTCCAAAAGTCAAAAGTGATTGTAGAATGTAAAAAATAAAAATGTATTTAAAAAATTTAACTGGAAAAATGTCAGAGACCACAATTATCCTAATTTGGAAAGACTAAGAAGAAAAAGGAAAAAAGAAGAAGAAAATTTGAACTCTATCAAAGATATACTGTATTGTTATTAATGAGCTTCATACAGCTCCTTCATGAAGCAAGAAAACTAACACACTATATTATAAGAGACAGAAATTCTGTACTGCAGTCTTCATTGTACCACTTAATCTGTATAACTAAATATATTAAATTTCAGAAATAAAGGGCAATTTATAATCTAATCCTGTGGTTTTTAAACTTTTCATAAAAAATAAATGGAATCATTTTACTTTCAAATGAAATGATTTCTCAATCTCTAATTATAAAAAGGTAAAAACATAACTGCACTGCTGAAGTGGAAACCCTGTCTGTTCTAGTTTCCCTAACAAATAAATATTTCTAAAACACACTAGAAATCTGAAGAATACAGACTATTTCAAGAATCTAATTATGTGCCCTCAAAGAGCAGAAAATTGAAGCTAGGAAGTAGTTAAATGACTTGCTAAAAGTAAGAAATTTTTTTTAAAAAGGTCTGAATCAGAAGAAGAACCCAAGCTTTCAGATTTCAAATACAGTTTTTGTGATTATCACCCACAACTGCTCCTTGTAAACATCATTTAATATATATAATATGTATATATATATATATATATATATATATACATATATATATTTATATACAGTAGTGAAAAGTTTAGAGCTAAGTGGGGACCTTAGAGATGGTCTAGTGGTTTCTTAATTTTTTAAGGGTGGGGGAAGGATACAGCAGTAGAACCTTCTTCTATATAAAAGAAATACAATAGACACTCCTCAGCTGAGGAAGAGGTGGGGTCATGTGTGGAAGCTAGAGCTTTGCCTATTCAGTGTCCACCACTCTGACCCTGCACCAGATGCTGAGGCACCACACTGGAGCACACTTTCATAATGATTGTCTTGGTCAAACTGATTTTATATATGAGAATATTCAAGTGCAGAAAGTTAAACCGACTTACACAAGGCTCCAAAGGTGGAACAAGGCTCATGTGTTTAGCAAAGAACATTTGAAGAAAATAGAAGGATTCCCACATTCACTCAGAGATGGACGAATTGGTGGTGAAGCCAATGGGCCAAATGTCTCTAAATCAAATCATCCAGTTTGGGATTGAGCCCTCAGCAACCAATAGCATTTCTCCAGATGAATGATGTCTGATTCTTCCACTGACAATCAAATCAAAGAAGATTATAAAATCTCACTCTTCTCTTCTGGACAATTAATTAGTTCATCCTGATAATGTAACTTCTAAATATACATTTTAATTTCCCAGTTAAACTGTTAAAAAACTACCTAAAACAAAAACTCTGAAAGACAAATATATTGTATCTAAAGTGGCATGAAAATTAAATTCAAATTAACGTAAAAGAGGCTTTAGAATGGGAAAAAATTTGCAATTTCCCATTAAGCAGACTGTTTAATTCCAACATGTAAAATAATAAACTAAGATACTTATTTTTTGCTTCCCACACTTTTATCTGTATACACTTTGGTGATTTTAATCCCTATCTTGGATTTGAAAATTCTTGATCATAGTCTCTCCAGGCTACACAGGTAACACACTAATAGCAGAAAATATGTTTGATTTATCCTGTCACTATGGTAACCACTTACACATTTAATACTTATTAAATAAATGTACAAAGGGGATAGACCTAAGCTTCTCCTTCTTGGCCCTAAAATTCTTATTACCCCTCCTATAAAGGCAGGAGCCTCCTCTGTAGGACAGAGAGTAAATGTATCTCCTGAAAAGGATTCCCCAACAAGGGCTGTCTTTTCAGCGTGCTTTTAGATGTTTTTATGGGACATTTCAATAAAAGGATCAAGGACCTAAGCTTCCCAGTATGGTGGGAGTTGTGATGGGCATGGGAGGATGCTCACTTGGGAGGATGAGATGTTAAAGACACTAACAGTGAAAAGGACAGGGCAAGATGAAGGGCGATTTGGAAACAGGACCACAGAGATGTGACATCTACTTCCCACTGTCATCTAAGTGATACCTAGTTGAAAGAAATATTTCTACAGTTAAATTCTTTAATGGGGGGTTATTTAAATGAAGCACACATATAATCAATGAGTAGATCACATAATTTTTAGAGATTCAGAATGCAGTAGCATTTTCAGGGTACTTTTTACATCAATAACTAGTATTTATAAATTCCTGTGTGCTAAATAAGTATGTGGAATTATTTCCATTTTGCTTTTAGACTTACTACAGCTTAACGTATTCACTGCACTGATACAGAGTAATTTTTCTAATGAATAAAAATGATAATTTAATTTCACCATCACCAGATTTATGAACATTTAGGCCTATGTGTCAGGTCCCATTTCTTACCAGCTTTTTCACCAACACCTTACATTGAGGTTATATTGCATTACCCAGAGGTCAGGAAATGTTCTTTCACACATCCACATCTTTATTAGGTCCTGTGTCCTCTGAGGAGAAACATTCTCCCCACTTTCACATCCTTCCATTTTACAGCCTAACCACTAATCCTTCTCTAAACACCTTCTAATGCTTTCCAACCTCACCAGCTACTCCAGGATTTTAACTTCTCTCTTCTGCAACTGTCCTCCACTGTATATAGTATCCAATATTCAAGTGAAGTATGAGTCCTCATTTACAGGTCTGTGGCCTCTCTAGATTACAAAGTATTTGGATTCAGTAACCTTGTCCTTTTATCACTGTTGCTGCTAGAGTTCCTTTCATAGGACCTGATACATAGTAACCACACAATAAATACTTCCTGAATGAATGAATGAATAGCCAAGGCAATCTTCACAGCCAAGGCTTCCCCAACCCAGCTCAGTATTCTTTCTGTTATATCAAAGAGACACTGCCCCATGAAACAATAGACCCTGCACATTTTAACAAATGTATACAATTATTAGGAACTATTATTAGAACAGAAACTAGCACTACTGTTCTCATAGTTATGTCACATAAGTAGTGTATTAAAGCTCGTTCTGATTTCTTGTTTATACAAATCAGCTATGTCTGTCACCAGTTTAAATATTAGTAATTTAGAAAACAAAAGTTATTGATTTATCTACTCATCAGAAATCATTACGACAGATCTATTTACATACCTCTATTGTCAGTTTATATACCAACTGGAAAAGAAGGGGTGTACAGTCAACTCTGAGAGTATAATTGCCTGCAAAATAGATAAGAGAGAATTTTAATACCTCCAAATGGACTACAAACCTGTATTTAATTCTAACTTTATTTTCTAATTATAAACAATATATAACAGATTTCAAATTGAAGGCATCATTCCTGGAGAATTAAAAATAGGGTGGACCTTACAGATAATCATATTCAGTGAAGTATGTCAGACAGAGAAAGGCAAATATCACATTCTATCACTTATATGTGGAATGTAAACAAACAAAAAAATGATACAAATGAACTTATTTACAAACCAGAAATAGACTCATGACATAGAAAAGAAACTATGGTTACCCAAGGGGAAAGGGGGAAGGGAAGAGATATGTTAGGAGTTCAGGATTAACAGATATACACTATTATATATGAAACAGATAACCAACAAGGACCTACTGTATAGTATAGGGAATTATATTCAGTATCTTATAATAACCTATAATGGAAAAGAATCTAAAAACAATGTATATGTATATGTATATGTATATGTATATGTATATGTATATGTATATAACTGAGTAACTTTGCTGTACATCTGAAACTAATATTACAAATCAAATGTACTTCAGTAAAAAGAAATGAATAAAATTTTAGAATAGATAGATTGGTAGGGACATAAATAGACAGACAGGCAGACAGTCTGGCTAAAACTAAAACACAAGGTGGAAATAACTCTTCAGGAGCCAGAGAGGCTGCAGCACACACTCAGGATAGGAGACTGCAGAGGCGGACTCTGCTGCTAAGGCTGCAGCTCCTGCAGTAACCGTAAGGGTCATTGCTCATTATGGCAGCAGTACCTAGGGGTCTTTGGCAAAGGAAGTGGTAAGGCCATAATGTTCATGTTTTTATTCATTCATTCAATTCAATATCAAGACTTTAGACTAGAGCATGTCAGTAACTAACATGTGTCCTGTGATACTTACCTAGAAATAACCATAATACGATGAAAGCCTAAAGATGCACATGCCACATGTCAGGGTCAAAAGGAAGTCTGTAGTGGGTGCTTATTTCAGAGTTTTTCCAATACATACAGGAACTATTCCTGTATGAAATATCTTAGCCCAACTTTTAAAAATAGCTCCACAGGAAGAATGTCAAAAGTACTAAAGTTTTAAGTAGTAATCCAAGATAGGCAAATGGTAAGTAGACTAAAGAAATTAGGATCAATAGCTTAGTTATGAATCATATTGATTCATTTAATCATAATAATGTTCTCTCTGGTAAAATGGAGAAATGGAAGTATTATTGAGGCATCTCATAGAAAGAGGATAATCCTAGTTTATGAGTTGGAGTTGATAGACTTAAATACTGGTATACTATTTAATGACAATCTGAAATAAAATTTACCTTCTGTGTATGAGTCTGCATTGATATATGCAACCTCTCTCTCCTGGAGTGTTTTCACATTCTCCTGTAGTTGAAGCAAAGCAGTCACTTAACTCACAGCGTTTACAATTGTGGAAATACAAGCAAAACAAATTAATTCAGTAAAAGAGTGGTTTGCAGATACCATTATAAATCAAACACCTATGCTTTTGACCATAATTTTAAGAAAATGCTATTAACTGGTTGATAATATTAATGCAATTAAAACAAGAAAGAAAAATATTAGTGATGCTGTAGCCACTGTTCATAGCAACAGCAGGGAGACCCAGAGGAAAACTGCCCCTGATCCCCTGCACCATAATATGAAGGGGGAAGGCTTGGAGATGCTCAGCCTCACCCTGGATCTACTGGAAGAGGACTGCTCAAAGTAAGGCCTGGAAATCTGTATTTTTAAAAGGTGTTCCTGGCAATCCTTACAGACATTAAAGTATGAGATCCCTTGATGTTGGAGATCCAAGTAACTTTACCATATTAAAAGTGAGGAAGTTGGAAATTTGATTTATCAAGAATTTTTTGAAAGAGAAGATATTGATGAAAAAGAAAAATATAGGAGGGGAGGATAGAGAAAAAACTAGAGGGAGAGAAGAGTGGCTATTAGGACAAAGGCAAGACATTTCTCACACATACATGCACACACGCACACACATTCTAGAAAAATACAGCAGAAGAAGACTAATACCATCACACACATGGGAATATGCAGAGAGAACTCTTTTCTTCTCTCTGTTTCTCTCTCTCTCTCTAGCTTGCTACCTTATAAAAGCAGTTACAGTAAAAACATTTAAAGCTGTGAGTGGTCATCCCACAAATGAGAATTCTCACCTCTGCACTTGACCACATGGGATAGATAACAGCTGATTCTGCTGCAGAGTTTCAATTATGACAGAGCTACAGTAGAAATAAAAAAGATTCCTTAACTATATGTAAAGGTAAATGTGCTGCCGAATATGATCAAGAAGCTAGTAGAAAATGGGAAACAATATTCAAATTGTCTTTTAACTCACATGAATTTAAATTAATGCAAGGCATATTATCTTGTATCTTGGATTTATTTTATCTGTATTTTAAGGTGCTTAAATTATAAAAAGACACATGTATTTCTATATACATGTATTCACAAGAAATTACATATTACTAAAAGTAAATGACCTTAATGAATAAGATCTGATTCATCTAAATAAGTGTATTATGAAATGCATGTTCATAACACCAACATAATAATAAGACTTTGCCATATAAATGGAATCAAATGTGATACAAGTAACTGTGATTTTATTCCCATACTTATTTGATTCATATTATTATTTTAAAGTATGCAGAAATGAGTCAGAAGGAAAGCATTTTAAAAACCATTCACAATAATAAGAAAGATATGACATTCTTTAAATCAATTCTATAAAGTTTGGACTCATAAATGATGAACAAAACAGAGGATAGTCACAGGAAAGTGCTTTTTGGTGCACCTGCCTTTAAAAAAATACACAAGCTTACCTTGAACATGTAAGAACTTAGAGTTACTGGACAGAGAGCCTAAGGGAAGAAGATGAAAGAAGGGGGTCTATGAGAGACACTTTAAAATAAAGCATTAAGAGCCAGTGACAAATGAAAATTAATCATAATTGAATTAAAAATAAATCCTTGAAATTTTAGAGTAATTCAATTTACAAAATCATTGTATTACACTTCCCAACCAGGCACTTTTGTAAATGGTAAAATATACCTATGGTTACAATTTAGTGTGGAATCCATAAAGGAGAGACTATAATCAGAGTATAGTCATCTAAAAAGAGCATGTTGTTTTCCTGGATAGAAGAAATCCAAGGAAACTGTAAAAAATTGAAAATTAATGCCAAGGATCTAAATCAGATTTTCAATAGGCTAATTCACTTGTCAGAAGCAGCTTCCTAGGTTTGACTATTTTCTGAGCTTACAGATTTTACTTACTTATCACAAAACAAATATAAATAGAAACTAAAATATTTTAAAAATAATGAAAAAATTGGTTTGTGCTTAGGAATTAAGAGGTTGTTCTGTTTTGCCAAACTAATGTAAAAGCAAAAACAAACTCTATTTCTTAAATTTTCTTGTTTTTATCTAAATTAAAACAGTATCAGGTAATGGAACACATCTGTGATTACCCTGAGATACATGTTGACCAAGAAGATATGTTTACTGTCTTAGTTACCTCAGCCCATTTGTGGAACCCAGAAGTCCAAATTTTTCTGCATCCCAGCTGGCAAAAATGGCAGTTCTTCTCAGTCTCCAGCTTGTAATCATTGTTAACATACATGGTTAGGTACATCTGCCTAAAAACAAAGGAAAATTCACTGAAGTCACTTTCTGTCATCACTTGCCATGGAAACATTATTTACCTCTACTAATCAGTATTCCAAAATTCTGGACAACTTCTTATAAATCAGCAGTTCCACTGGTTAGGTCAATACCTCCAAATACGCAGAAGTCCTGATGATCTCCCAGAATAACACATCTGTCTGGAACGGAAAGCATTCAAAAGTATGACAACTTAGAATGTATTATAAAGAGCAGTAATTTATGTTTTTAAATTAAACTTCCTCCTGCTTGAGTTTCCTCCATAGAAAACCATCAAGGTATTGTCTCCTTTTAGAATTTACCTTTTTTCCCCCACATTTAATTATATCACATCAACCAGGAAAAAAATATTAAGAGTTGATTAAGATTTACCTTCTCTTACTCCTGTAATCTTTGTAAAAACAAAATGTTTTAAGACATTTTAAAAAATTCACCAACTCACCAAGTTTCACAGATCCTCAGGTAGTTCTGATTACATCGTAAATGCTTGTGATTTTCTTGATGTTATGAACATGCATTTTAACCTTCCTAGAATTTCACAAAGGGAACAAATTACTTCACATAGAGCATTATGTCTAACAGGTTCCTTCCAATGTTTTATTATAAGTCTCAGAAGTACAGAAAACTGTTTAATAGGATGATAAATTCCCATATGCCCACCACCTAAATTCAATCATTGTTAATACTGTTGAACTATTTGCAAGCAAGTTGCGCAAATCATGACAGTTGTCTCCTATGTATTAAAGGAATGCACCTTACGGTGAAATCAAATAAAAAAATCAGTATTTTATATTTTTCCTCCCTCATAGCTCTATTGTTGGTATTTATTTAAACTCCAAAATTATTACTCAACATGAAAAAGAATCTTGTTCTTAGCAATTTTTTTTTAAAAAATGTGTATTTGTCCATTTAGAGCTCAAATCAATTAAGGGATATAAGCCCCAGGTGCTTTTGATATTTTGACCAGGGAAAATTTCTGTTTCTGACTTTTCTCTTAAACTGTTACTGAAGCTACATGTTCTGTTTTCCTTGTGTCTGTATGTATCTGTTTATAAATCACATTTTTCATTGTGTACCTCTAGAGGGTATTAATACATGAGATAATAAAGTCTCCTATGTTAAAAGAACTCTGTTCTAATTGAGTTAAATAAACACTTTTTTAAAATTCTTATAAAATAAAACTGAACTTCTAATACCTTAAGAGTTCTGAAATTTTAAAACAAGCTTCTTACAGAACTTATAAAATACTTGCAGAATCCAAATTCACATTGCTAAGGCAAATCATTAGTCAACAAGGCTCATTCAACCATTTTAGTTTAATAAAAAACAGCTATCTCCTCTCTGATTCATCAGTGTGAAGTTTCCCTTTCCCTCTACATTTCAAGCCAGTCAAACTAAAGTTCTGATCATGCCATGCTCTTTCCCAGCCCTGCACAAGCTGTCCTCTGCAGCTGGCGTTTACTGCCTGTCTTGATTCCGTGGAAATCTTACTGTTTGTGTAAAATTAAGCTCAATGAGCACATGTTCTGTGGTCATGCCTCCTTAATACCAGGGCTGTCTGGGGTTAGTAACAGTAACGACTATGATGGTAAGCGCACGGGGCCATGTAGCAGTTACGCGTTCACCACTGTGACCACCTAACCCACCCCCACAGAATTGACCGGTGAACTTCGCTCCTTTCCCCCTTCTCTCCTACTCCTTCCCTTAAGTTAACCTAGTATTTTGCATGTACAGTGTTTTGACAGTTATCTGAAACACTGCTTTAAACCGTCAGTTGAAAAGGGAAGACAAAATGTTACACCTGGCCCGGAGGAGGAGAGGGGTGGGGAGTGGCTCAGAGGAAGCCAGACAGGACGCGCGGCCTCGGATCACAACACAGCCCCGTTCCTTCCCGAGTTTCGCAGCCTGGAAAGCAGAGGCGTGGGGCCCGGACAGCATCGGGGCCTTCGTGGGAGGCCGAGGGAGGGACGGAGACCCGCGCAGGGTTGGGGAGGGGCCCGCAGGGACTCACCGTCTGTGCAGCAGCTCCTGACCCACAGCTGGGCGGGCGGCGGTGGCGGTTGAGGCGGCGGTGCCGGCTGAGGGGTCCGAGGCGGCGGCGGCTGCTGTGCCGGCTGAGGCGGCTGTTCCGGCTGAGGGGGCTGGGTGGTCGCCGGCTGCGGTGCCGGCTGAGGGGGCTGGGCGGGCGGCGGTGGCGGTTGAGGCTGCGATGCCGGCTGAAGGGGCTGAGACGGCGGCGGCGGCTGTGCCTGCTGAGGCGGCATCGGCGGCGGTACCGGCTGAGGCGGCTGTTCCGGCTGAGGGGGCTGAAGCGGCGGCGGTTGCGGTGCCGGCTGTGCCGGCTGAGGGTCTGGGCGGGCGACGGTGGCGGTTGAGGCGGTGGTGCCGGCTGACGGGGCCGAGGCGGAGGCGGCTGCGGTGCCGGCTAAAGGGGCTGAGGCGGCGGCGGCGGCTGCGGTACCGGCTGAGGCGGCATCGGCGGCGGTACCGGCTGAAGGGGCTGAAGCGGCGGCGGCTGCGGTACCGGCTGAGGCGGCTGTTCCGGCTGAGGGGGCTGGGTGGTCGCCGGCTGCGATGCCGGCTGAGGGGGCTGAAGCGGCGGCGGCTGCGGTGCCAGCTGAGGGGGCCGAGGCGGCGGCGGCTGCGATGCTGGCTGAGAGGGCTGGGCGGGCGGCGGTGGCGGTTGAGGGTGCGATGCCGGCTGAAGGGGCTGAAGCGGCGGCGGCTGCGGTGCCAGCTGACGGGGCTGGGCGGGCGGCGGTGGCGGTTGAGGCTGCGGTGCCGGCTGAAGGGGCTGAGTCGGCGGCGGCGGCGGCGGCTGGAAGGACTTGAGGGACTCGAAGGCCTTCGCCAGCTTTACCAGGGTCACCATGGCGGCCTCCCGCCACGCGGGGTCAGCCCCCGGAGTCGCCGGGCCGACCGGCGGCTCCGGTCAGCAGCGGTGGCAGTGAACGGAGCTCGGGGCCACCAGCAGTTGCGGACCCCAGGCGCGCGGCCATCTTGGAACCGTCCCGACAGTCCCCGCGGCCCTGCGTCCTGCCACGCTCCGCCGGTGGGGCGGGGCCGGGCCGCGGGATAGACAGCCAGAGGCGGCGGCCTCCGCCAATGGCTGCCTCGCTCGCCCCTTGGGCTCAAAGAGCCGCCACGGCTCTTGGAGTCACTGCATTCTTCCCGGCGAGGGACGGGGGGGTACTGCACGGAGATCGGGAGGGCGGTTCGGGGGCGGGGTTGCAGGGCACGGCGAGGAGGGTGGTGAGGGCGGATGACTTGTGGTTGAGGGTCTCTCTCGGCGAGGGGCGTCCCCGGATGACGCATAGCATGTGGCAGGGAGGCCGGGCAGTGGGCTGGGAGCCCGAGACCCCTGCGGGGCGCTTGCCCACCCTGCGGCGCGGGCGGAGGGCCGGCTCGTGGGACAGCCTGCTATAATATGTTGACTGTTACATATTTGGCCTTACCCTTGTTAGTAGCCTCAAATCACTCCTTGTTCACCTTCAGGATCATTACCATAGATATACTTCTGACAATCCTCGTACTTAACTATGTTCCCTCATGCTACAGGGGCATGCACATGCTATTCTCACTGTTAGAAATAATCTTTTACACGTCAATCCCTACTCCCCTCAAGAGATTTGCCTATCTAATTCCAATCACTCTCAGTGCTCAGCTAATTTGTGAATTCATAAAGCCCATTACATTAACATGATTCCTTAACACCATGTAATTCTCCTTTATCACAATTATTAAAGTATACTTTATAATAACATAAAAACTCTTCCATGCATAAAAGTTGATATTCAACAATTAAGTTCACTGTATAAAGTTGTAAGTACATATACTGTATATTATGAAAAATGTTAAGGAATTACATACTATAGTTAAATTCATTCATATTTTTTATAGAAATATGGAAATATTTATTCCAAGTTGGATCATCACTATATGTGTGTGTGTATATATGTATATATCTTTCATCCTTCATTCACATTATAAATTCTGATAAAATATTGCCAACAATTAACTTTTATACCAAGGAAGGAAAGAAGGAAAGAGGAAGGAAGGAAGGAAAGAAGGAAATGGAGGGGTTTTAGAACTCTTGAGATTGAGATATATTAGATAAAAACTCAGATCTGTACATTTGTATATGATAATTATTTTCCTGAAATTATATAAAAACGCATAAAGAAAACTGAAAGCTAAATATAAAATTATTTACAACCCAAATTTGAGGTTAATTTATATCTTCAATTGATATGCATTTTTTTAAATTTAATACTACACTGTTCCATTGCTATAATCAAATTCATAAACAGAAAACTATATATGATATATAATCCTCTCACCATTTATAACACCTCTGAAAGCATTTTTGAAGTAGAATATTTTATATTTAAAGTTTTTGTCATTAGAAAGGCTTTGAATATTTTACACTATTAGATTTAATTTACTTCATCGTATTATTTTTTCCAATACATGAGAAATAATATCTTATATGGTTTTGATTCATTCTTTAAGTAGTTTGTTAATATTGTGTAATAAGTGAATTCATGGAATATTGTTATAGAGTTAGACATTTTTATTTGAAGATGTCATCTTTTGTAGTATAATAATAAGGCCATTATTGTAGGAATGGGAAGGAGTTAGACATTGCTTTAGTAAAATCATCACTCTAACGGGCATATTGGCAATAGCAGCATGTGGTTAAGATCATGTCAAATTTTTGTAAATCTTTAACAAATTCCGAAATCACTCTGGTTGCTTGCAAATTTATAAAACACAATTACTTAGTGGAAGAACAAGGCTATAGTCAGTGCATGACAAAGGAATGCTGCTTAATAAATAAATGAGAAGAATTAAGTTTAATTCAAGGAAAGCAGCATTCTTAAAATATTTTGAATTGATTCGAGAAACAGAGATTTTATGATTATTTAGCAGAGTTTATATAGACATTTATGTGTGTGTGTGTGTGTGTGTGTGTGTATCCTTCATCTCTGTATCAATTCAAATAAGATTTTGCCAAAAAAAAATTTTAGAGCCAAAAATACCAATCAAAAAGAAAGAAAAGAAGAGGGAAGGAAAGCAGGAAGGCAAATTAACATGCAAAAATTTCATCATTATTTAGAGTAAAGATCTATATCAACTAAACTTTTGTATTGTGACCTCCACATTCCACTAAAACTTATGCCATTTACCTACAAATATAAACTTTTATTTGCTTCTACAATAAATAATACATAAATTTAATGAAACTGCAGCTCAAAAGACGGAAATAGCATTAGAAATTCAGTCATCCAGTGCAGTAGCTAAAGCATGGGTATGACCTGACTCTAAGCAATCAGAGAACAACCAAGAAAATGTGCCAAACTGTTGGATACCCAGATTTGTTCCCAGGGCAGGGAAATAGGCATATCAAGATAAGTAAAAGAATATACCATGTTTAAAGCTTAATTATAATGCAAAATACATATATATCTATATCTATTTCAAAATGTTAAATTTAAAAGTGGACCAGAAAAAAAAATTAAACAAAATTACTTCTATAGATAAAACAAAGAATAGCCTTGTCTTCTTCTATTAAAGACTGACTAGCCACAAAATATTATGGAAATAGCTATAAAGCTTTGAGAGAAAATATTATAATTCTATAATTGTGTTACCACGAATGTTGTTATGTTTGTAGTTAAGCCAAAGTAATACCAAGACATTCAAAGAATCAGAAGGAATGGTAACTATATATTTATCCTAAAAAATAAATATAAATACTAAGAAAAGGATACATTTTTTAAAATTTAAGAAGTACGATGTGATTATATAAATGCTATGTTAAAGGGTATTGAATCTACAGGTAGACAAAATAAGGATCACGTCTATTTTGAAAATATTTCAAAATAAATGCCAATAAATAAAAGTAATTCTTAAAATGATACTTCTGTCTAACTTGTTTGATTTTGTAAATGCATGTTACTTTATATCAATTTGCATTATTGATTATTATATGGTTAATAACACAGATACAATTAAAAGAAAATTATAAAAAAGTTGAGATAGCAAAAATAACTTTCTTTTCTAATATTTACAAATAAAAGATTAAACAGTGAATTTTTATCAATTATAAGTCTTTATATTTTCAGTAAAATATAAAATTATAATGGAGAAAAAAGTAAGCAAAAAATGATTTCAAATAAAAATGTTAAGGGGAATAATCGTTTATAACATTTGCCATCTACCTCTGCTTGGTACTATAACGAATCACAAGCCACTGTAGCCGCTGACCTTCAACACTCCCTAAAAGTTCATAGTGGAGATCAGGAATGGAGCACTTTGTGCTGTGGGAAAACTGACAAAATAGAGCTTCAGATAGATGTTTTCAGGAGAAGATTTTATAAGCCCCAATTCTTGCATCTCCTTATATCTTGAAGAGCACTAAATTCATTAATGGTGACGTCTGCTCCTCATAACTGGCAAAAGAACTCAATGTGTGTTTGATTGCACGTACTCCTCTTCACTAAAATTACATATATAATATTGAGTTTCCCTCTGCCTCTTCAGAAAAGGTCCTCAGAGCCATCTGAGGTGCTGTCTCCTAGATTATAGTCCTCATTTTGCCCCAAATAAAACTTAATCCACAACTCTCATGTTATACAATTTTATTTTAGTAAACAGTATGTATATTAAAATAGTTCAAAGCATTGATGTCACAATTGGTGAAAAGATACCTCTGCCTATATAATTTCAAATTGAAATAAAAAAAAATCCTGGGCCACCATGATAATGAATCTGTGTAAGGAGAGACATTTTCAGCATGATGAAAGGAAGATAAATCACTCTAAGCTTAAAACTATGCATCTGGACAAATTAGCAGTTGTGAGAGTAATAACCAAATATATTTCTAGAAATAAAAAGGATGAAAAAAAATTTACACCCAGACATCTTCAGAGAGAGAATTTCTGGAGGATGTACTTCATCCCAGTCTGCTTGATGATCCATGAACTGGTCCAACACAGAGGGGAAGGAGAGACCATTGAAAGAAGCAGAGCCCTGCAGCTTAGTGGGCAGCAGGTTTTATCAGCAAGATAACTTACTTATGAGACTTGTCTTGAGCAGCCACAAGAGTCTCCCTGCAACCCCACCAGAATCTTAAAAGTTTTATATATAAGCCTTAAAATAATGTCCGATGGTCTCGGCAACAAGCACATTACTGTCACAAGGCTGAGTACTTGGTGGGGCTTCTGCAGGGAAGGCAAGCCAAACACATTCCAGTAGTCATGTCCTCTTGATGATCCCTTCAAGACTTATCCCTATCAGGTATAAGTAGTGGGGAAAAAGAAGAAAAGGAAAACAGAGTTAATGACTTCTTGGATATGTAAAACATTTTAAAATTTCTGTGCAAAATTTATGATTAAAATAATGAGTATATTTTTAATGATACCATTCTGGAAGTCTCTATATCAAAGATTAAATTTAGTTAATTATGGGCTTGTGAGTAATATTTTTTCTGTTTCTAAATTTCATAATCTATATTATTCACTAAAAATTTTTAAGAATTTAATTTCAAAGTTAAAATCATTTCAATTGTATAAATATAGAGATATTAGAATGGTTATTTTAATAGAAAAATGCCAGTGTGAAGCATTAAAAAAAATGTAACAACATCAGTAAAGCTGAGTAATTGTATTTCTTATGGTTTTCACAAATAAAAAGTTCTTTGTTATTAATAATTATATTTACAGTCTTTTAAAACCATAAGGGATTCTCAATATAGAATGTCTAATGTTCATAGAGCAAAATTGTGTGCATAATTTGAATCTAGGACAAAATCATACATATATATAATATACACACACATAACTAATACCCAGGAATTACATACAAAAAAGAATGTTTAATTCTTTATTTGTTACATTACAGTAAGATTTGATTATAGTTTTATTTGCATTTCTAAATTATGAAACATTTAATACATACAGGTTATGATTATAAAATATATATCCATTACTCTACCACCCAAACTGAGAAGTAAAACATGACATTTCCAATATATTTACCCTTGCTTTTTTATGTTGCTTAAAACTAAAACTGATATAACTACATTTTATAGTAATAGGTATTTCTTTCTGGTGTTTCTTTTTCTATATTTTTATTTTCAATTATTTTTGCAGCATGTTTAAGTGTTCCTCTTGCAAATATCCTAGAGATTTCCCCCAAATATCTGAGAATTTATGCATTTTAATGTCTTTTAATAGGAAAATTGACTCAATTAAGGCTTATCCATATGTATTATTGACTCATTTATTTATGACTTTATTTTGTTTTCCACATATAACTTTGTTCATTAATTTACTTTTTTTTGAGTGACTTTCTTTTGTTTTTCCTTCAGATGTGTTTTTCAGGCATTAAATACCTCATTCGTTATACCACTGAAGATAATTTCATTTATTTCATACTTGTATAATATTTTGGATATTTCTAGAATTTAAAATTCAGGATGACTTTTCTATAAAACATAAATTTCAAGAAGCTGTCTTCTTTAATCCAGTTTTGCTAATATTATATAAAAAACAACCTCTTTATTGTTTTTTTCTGATAGTTATTATTCTATCCTACACAAGGATAGTTAAATTTTTTCTAATTATATATTTTTTATATATTTTCTACTTTATATCAAGAAAATAGTCATGTTAACTGTTTTTTATATTATAAGTACATTATGGTATTTCGCTCCATCTTTGGAAATTAGTTTCTGCTATTTAAAGGATTATCTAGTCCATATTTTGACTTTGTTCACTTTACTTTTTGTATAGCACCAAAGGCATGATCAACGAAAGGAATAATTTCTAAGCTGGACTTTTAAAAAAATTACAATTGGTTTTCTTTGCAAAAGGCATTGTCAAAAGAATGATAAGACGCCACAGATTGGGAGGATGTATTTGCAAAAGATACATCTGATAAAAGGCTATTAGCCAAAATATACAAAGAATTCTAAAAAGCTGAACAATAGAACATTAAACAACCTGATTTAAAAAATCAGCAAATTACCTGAGCAGATACCTCACCAAAAAAGGTAACAGATAGCAAGCAAACATATGAAAATACGTTCAGCATTATATGCCATTAGGAAACTACAAATTAAAACAAGAAGATACTACTACATACCTATTAGACTAACCAAATCTAGAACACTGACAACACCAAACATCCTGCCAAGATGTAGAGCAACAGGAACTCTTACTTATTGCTGATGGAAATACAAAATGATTAAAACAGTTTGGAAGGCAGTTTGGCAGTTTCTTACAAAACTAAATGTGCTCTTACCATAAAATCCTTCAAGTCTACTCTTTGCAGTTTACTAAAGGAGCTGAAAACTATGTCCACATAAGAACCTACACAAGGATATTTACATCAGGTTTGTTTGTAATTATCAAAACATGGAAGCAACAAAAATATCCTTCAGTAGGAGAATGGATAAACCATAGTACAATCAGACAATGGATTATTATTCAGTGCTGAAAAGAAATGAGCTATTAAGCCATAAAAAGATAATATAGATCCTTAAATGTATAATGATAAGTGAAAGAAGCCAATCTACAAAGGCTATGTATTATATGATTCCAACCTCATGATATTCTGGAAAAAACAATACTATGGGGATAATAAAAAGATGAAAAGTTGCTAAGTGTTATTAGAAAGGGAAGATTGATTAGGTAAAGCACAGATGATTTTTAGAGCAGTGAAACAATTGTGTGTGGTAATGTAATAGTGGGTAAATACCACTGTACACTTGTCCAGACACAGAGTATTCAACACCAAGAGTGAGTCCAAAGGTAATTATGAGTGATTATAATGTGCCAGTGTAGATAAGTATATATTTATATATGCTGCTGGGTCCTATAGATCCCAGGACATGGGCTTTCTCTGGGAAGAATGATTGTTGCATCAGGGTCTTGGTCCTCTCATATATGTAGATATAGGGTAGACTGATAAAAAAAGAATGTCTGGATAATGAGAAACTCAAAATTAAAGTGAGAAGATTTACAATAATAAAAACCAACTAATCCCTTGAAGATTTCTAGATTAATTAGACAAAAAATGTACAGAGAGGATTTTCTTATAGAGTTTCCAACCTTTGTCTAAGAATTTGTACACCTCACAGAATATATATTTTTAAACGTACATATAAAAATGACAAAAAATAACTATATAGTAAGTCAGAAAGCAAGTGTCCACAAATTTCATGATGCTAAAGTTGTACTATTTTCATAAAAATAAGTAAGATAAAATTTAAACAACAAAAATGGCTAATTGGCTAACTGAAATTTATGAACCTTCTTTTTGACGTTAACTAATACATATACTTTATTATTAAAGCCCTTAATGTGCTTTTATTTTTATCCTATTTACCTCTCTTTGTTCACTATGGAGTATCCTGATATTTTAAAATGCATTCTCCTGCTTTTCTTTATAATTTCTTGAACACACTTATATATCAATAAAATGATATCATTTAGTTTAAGTTGCCATTTATATTTATTAAATGTTATTTTTTTAATTTCCCCTGAAACATTCTCTTTACTACAATTTTTATATTTAGAATTATTAATTTTTATAAAACTGAAATTTTTAGAATGCAACTTAAAAATTATTCCATTAATCCATTTTCCAAAAAGTGGATATTTGAGTTATTTACAATGTTTGATTACTATAAACAATGATGTTATGAACATACTTGTATATTTATCTTGGTGCACACTGAACACAGGCAGAAGGTTGAAGGTAACTTAGGAAAGAAATTGCTAGAGTTCGTGTGTTGACACCTTTAATTTATAAGGATATTATAATTTTCTGAATTTAACGTAATAGAGGAGAACAAATCTGACTCTATATTCGATCTGTTCCTTTAGCTTTGACCACTGTGCCCTGTTTCCGAGGCTTAGTCTTGCTAGCTTTGCACTCACATAAACATAACCAGCTGTAGAATAGAGAATAACATTTGTTTGTTGGAGGTTTACAGGGACACCATAAACTGACCCACATGGACAGCTGCAAGAATGAAGAATTTCTACAGCAAGATGTTTGCAACAACCAACCATACACCCTCCCTAGTTATTTGTTTGTTTGTTGTTGTTGTTTGTTTTTGTTTTTGTTTTGTATAAAAGAAGCCTGTATTGTGACTGGATCTGGATGGTTCTCCAAGACATTAGTCGGCCATCCTCTAGGTCTGCCAGCTTTCCAAATAAAGTCGCTATTCCTTGTCCCAACACCACATCTCTTGTACTTAAAGTTTAAAGTTTAAACTTAAAGTTTCACGTTTGTGTAAGTGTTTTTCTATCTTTTCTGCTAAGTGTTACTGTCTAATATTTATGGCTGGAATTTACACTCACCTAAATTTCTTCAAGAATAACTTGAGTATCATTGGCTGTGTCTTTTTCCATGTAAATTTTAGAGTAAGTTTGTTGAGTACCATTCAAACCTCTGCCAGCATTTAATCATAGAGATTAAATCTGTGAATCACTTTGGTAAGATTTTATATGGTTAAAATATAGGCTTTCCATATTCATGAAGAAGCTATATTTCTCCAGTTACTTTTGTATCTTTAATGCATTTCCACAGTCATTTTTTTTTCTGATGGCACGCAAGACTTTTATTTGGTGAATTTATTTTCTTCATATTTTCTGTGGTTAAAATTGTATCTGTTTATTGCATTTCAAACATTTTGCTTCTAGGCATAGAAATACACCTGATATTTAGTCTCTGTAAACTACCCTTTTTATACCTATCTATTTTTTAATATAAACAGTTTGGATTATTTCTTTCAGATTCTAGTAAATAATACATTTGATTCTGTTTCTTACTAAGTTCTTAAGTACCTCCCTTACAATGATGAATGGAAGAGGTCATAGAGGATATTCTTAACTTGTTTCTAATTTTGAAGTTAATGTTTTTACTTTTTTGTATTGATCACAATAGTTTACTTTGGGTGTTTTTTTTCAGATATTCTTTGTCAGAATAAAGAAGTTCTTTAATTTCTTGTTTTCTAAGAGCTTTTTATCAGGACTAGTATTGGACTTTAATCACGCACTTTCTCTGCATCTTCTGAAATGATCAATTGCTTTTCCCCTTGTAGTTTTGTAATCTATTACTGTGCCATACTACATTAATTTATTGTATACAGGCAAACTAATTTGCATTGTTGGAATAATCCCATTTATTTTTACAGGTCAATTTTGCCTACAGATTCATATTTTTCTACTGTATTTACCTATTTTTGTTCTGTTATTTTGTGTGATAGTAAATATGAGACAGTTTACGCTTTAAGAATTAAATATGCAATGCTGAATCTCACTTTTTTCATAAGGGGTACATGAGCTCAAACTATTTAAATTGTGAGTTATGAACAAGTCACATTTAGTCACCCTGTGATGAAAGAGTCATGGTGAAAAAACGCCCACTATAAAACTATGTAAAGTGAACGCTAGGTCCTTGCTTCACCTAATCCACATAACTGGATATTTACATTTGCTTTTCTCACAGGAGGGTACATCCTTCCTTTAATTTTATATTTATATAAAATGTGCTGGAAGGAGCATATTCTTGTCAGAGATTTTAGAGTTACTAATAATTTAATCTAATTTTAAAAGGGTCCATGTCAAAATGTACCAAATAACTGCTTCCAGAGATTTGAGGTGTGAGTATAATCACTGAAAATACACAGTTAATTTATGCCAAATGACTTTCTATTATTAATGTACATATGTACATGAAAAGGTTGTTTTAGTAAATTTAGTACATTATACAAGAACTAACAATACAAAGGTCCCTAAACATTTAATTTTTCATTTGTAATATATTTATGTATGATAATTGTTTTAATCACGTAATACTATTTATTGCTCATACATGATATACCAACATCATGAAAGATATAGCACTAAGAACTAGAGGTGTATAATATAAAATAAGAGTGTGCTTTATTTTAAGGAGTTAACAATTACATATTAATGGCTTTAAGTCTAGCATATATTTCTTTCTCTTAGTGGCCTTGAATTTTTATATTTACATTGCATATTTGTCATTTTTTGAGCCAACTCAGATGAAACACAAACACAACTCTAAAAAATTATCTAAACACACTGACACAACTTTTTTTTAAACCAAGAAGTGACTCCATCACTGTCTTCCATGTTTATGTAAACTGGTTAACTACACAGGGAGCTTACAGGGCCTTCTGAGGAGAATAATTTCCCTATACTTTGATGATCACTTAAGAAATTGTCATGGATACATTTGGTAGAATACAATCATTCATATTATTACATTTATACCATTGATGTTTTCACTGTTTCTGCCTTTGATGCTTGGTTCTTAAATAATAGTTAAATAATGATGAAGCCTCTGTTTCCTTAAAACAGAGAACACATATTTATACTCCTGTAAATATTTTTAAATACAAGATATAAAAACAAAAACATATCTGTTATTGCAATCACTATAAAATACAGATTCATTTGTGTCTGTCAGCTATGGGTCTGCAACAAAACATCCCAAAACTTAGAGGCTTATAAAGATATATATTCCTATGCACTGACTAATTGTTCAGCTGGGGTTCTACCTCAAACTGCTGACCCACTGGGCCAGCTCTGCTGAGACCTCTGATGCCCTCACTTTTGTTTATTTCCAGGACATGGGTTCAGTTCAGGTCTAATCTTAAGTGCCTTTGATTTGTTTGAGACCAATCAGCCTACTCAGCATGTCTTCATTGTAGAGGTAGAGTACAAGAGAGAAAGCCCAGTGCATAAACACATTTCAAGCCTTGGCTTGCATCACATCATATCTGCTGATAGCCTACGGGCCAAAGCAAGTTACAAGTTCAAGCCCAAAAGTAGGAGAAGATAAATACTCCACATGTGGAAATATAATGCCAAAGGATATTCTAATACACACCATAACCTTCTGTGACCTCCACTCAAAAGTTCCCCACTGAAAATTAGAAGCTTAATTATAATGGTTAGTAATTTTAAAAAAGATCTTTTTTAGAAAAAGATCTCTATATTAATTCTTTCAATATCACTGACATTTAACACACTGCTGGTCACGTATTAGGCACTCTCTAAATGTTTACTGGCTAGCAGGCTGGTGACCTGGTGTCAGACACATAGACATGTTATCAATAAAATAATGTCCAACTAAAAGAAAGTTACATTATTGTACCAAGAACTGGATGGTCTTGCCCAAGCAGTTTTTAAAAAATATGCATATAAAATATAATATAAACTATAATTCACTCAATTCACAATAAGAAACACAACAATGAAGGTAATTTTCCCACTGGATATTCCCCATTGACATTCTCTGATGTATTAACTCTCCTGGAAGGAGTTGCATTAATTATTAAATATTTAATTAGATTTTCACTAATGGTGTAAACACAACATGAAAATTCACTTTGATTTGCATTGTCATTTAGAATCACTAATCAACTGAGAGGTATGAACAATCATGGCAGAAGACTGAAACTTCAGCTTTGAGGGGTTTTTAAAATATGCTTGGCATCATTAGATGAACATATAGTCTCGATTACAGAATGTGAATTTCCATTAAATTACCCCATATGAGTCAATGCCCAGAGGACCATTTTTGATCAGGGTAGAATAACTTATTTTCTAGGACCTTAGGATGGAAAATTTCATATTTTAATGAAAAGTCACATCATGAATACTCTTTGTTCCTTCACTGTAAAAGGCAGGAACTGTTACTCCCCTTCAGTGAGTATAACAGTTGCTTGAAAAAATAAACAGACTTTGGATTTAAAAACTAGAAAATTTCTTTGTTTTTGTTTGTTTGTTTGTTTTTGTTTTTGTGATTTATATTCCACATATGAGCGATCTCATATGGTATTTTTCTTTCTCTTTCTGGCTTACTTCACGTAGAATGACATTCTCCAGGAGCATCCATTTTGCTGCAAATGGCATTATGTTGTCGATTATATGGCTGAATAGAATTCCATTGTATAAATATACCACTTCTTCTTTATCCAGTCATCTGTTGATGGACATTTAGGCTGTTTCCATGTTTTGGCTATTGTAAATACTGCTGCTATGAACATTGGCGTGCAGGTGTCATCCTGAAGTAGATTTCCTTCTGGATACAAGCCCAGGAGTGGGATTCCTGGGTCATATGGTAAGTCTGTCCCTAGTCTTTTGAGGAATCTCCACACTGTTTTCCATAGTGGCTGCACCAAACAGAAAAGAAATAGACTCACAGACAGAGAATACAGACTTGTGGTTACCAGGGGGGTGGAGGGTAGGAAGGGATAGACTGGGATTTTAAAATTGTAGAATACATAAACAAGATTACACTGTATAGCACAGGGAAATATACACAAAATGTTATGATAACTCACAGAGAAAATAATGTGACAATGAGTGTGTATATGTCCATGAATGACTGAAAAATTGTGCTGAACACTGAAATTTGACACAACATTGTAAAATGATTATAAATCAATAAAAAAATGTTAAAAAAATAAAAAATAAATTAAAAAAACTATAAAAATTCTGTAATTTTTACTTATTTTGCCAGTGTTTTTCTTTATAATTATTAGTAGTAAAAATCACAAGTCACTTGGGATCTATGTCCTCCCCTTTTTTTTTAGTATCGGCTAAATGAGCTAACCCTGCCAATAACACAATATCTTTGCCCACAACAGGCATGCGTGTGTGTGCCCCCACATGCACAACACAATATATCTACACCTCCTCCTTACTACTATTTATTGTAGTATAAAATCTCCTAAGTTTAGGACCAAAGTCATTGTTTTGAACTCTATGTCTCTGATGAAAACACAGAAATGAATTCTTCACTGTCTCCCCTATGAAACAGTCATTGTCAAATACTTGCACTGCTCTGTAACTACTGACTACATGTCTTTCACTATCTTAATAAGACCACATACTCCCAACATCAGGCACTGTGGTTTGAACCTCAGTCTATATACCATGTACATAACAAGGCCTAGCCCAGATTTGTTTAAAATCTGTTTTCTGCAATAGGGCCATAGGTTTGATTGGGATAGTCTCTTGCAAAGTCTCTTTTGATTTTTGCTTAAAGTGAATTTCTAATTCCTCAGTTGTTTTAGTTATGATTAGGTTTGCAAACCCAAATGAATTTGGAACACACCATAATCAACATTTGTATGACTGAATCATAGAAATATGTGCACAATTGGTAAAATATATACCACAGTGGTTGGTGTAAGTAGTCAGTTGTATTACAAAAAACAATAATAATATAAAACAGGCACATGAAATGTTCAGTAAATTATGCAAAAATTTTATTTATTATCTATATAATTTTTCTTACTTTATCTGGGTAATTTTCTATTTTTATCTATCAAATGATAGTATTAAGAAAGATAATTTTGAAAGTTCTCTTCATTTCCAAGAAAAATATAGTAGAACTTTAAAAATCTATATATTAATGGCATTTGCATTTATTTATACACAGTTCCTATGTGTTTCTGGCTAAAAGTAGAAATTACTGGCTTAAATGTGTGTTGGTTTCCACTGTTCATTAGCTAAAATTGAAGTAAATAATTATTAAAAATAATAACTATTAAAAACTCAAGGCTCTGAATTTTCTTCCAACTAATTTTATCAGAGCAGCAGTTATATAAGATACAAATCTATATTTATAATTTTCTTGGTAGTACATGAACTTCAGAATTCCATGTAATAGAATTTGTAAGCTATCCACCTCTTTGTATGTGTAATGAACATTAAATTATTTATATATTATCTTAGAATTCACAAGTAAGGATTTAGTTAACAGATGATTATTGAATTTTTTAATGTAAATTTTGTGTACTGCACTGTAAAAATTTGAAATCTACAATCATAGACTATAGAACAAGCAGATATACACAAGTTAAGCCCACACTGTTTCAAGAGGCTTCTATTTTTTAAATTTATTAAATATTTATTTTCACAGATTGATGTGTTTAGGCAAATCATTTTAAAATATGTTGTCACAAGTACTTTGGAAACAACAATAATTTTTATCATTATCCTAATTTTCAGTGTATATTCACATGTGATTCCAACAACTATGACACTGAGTTTCTGAAGCAAAATCAAACATTTTAGAAATAAAGAAATTAAAGTACAGGAAAATTAATTGACTTGCAGCAATTTTTTGCACTGTCATCTTGGCTAAGCTAGAATAGTTTACAAGAATCCCCTATCCTGTATGATACTTTGTTAACTGGCCCAAATAAGAAATTCTTTTTACAAATTTTGGAAGGGGAAAATAAAGCAGCTCATCTGAAATCTGTTATTTTAGAGGTACGAGTAACAAACAAAGAGATACATGTGGATTCTAGCTAGTTCTTGCTGTCTTTGGCTCCACACCCACATCATCTTCCCAAATGAAAATCTTGCTGGCCAAGAGCCACTGAGACCCAACAGATAAATGGAGACAGCAGATTTCCATAATCTTTTCCACCAGGTCTCCTTTGCAGACCCACTTGGGCAGCCCAAACTGCTTGATTTCAAAGAGTTGGTTATTGTCTTTTCTCTGATCCTCCAATTCTCCCTTTTAGAAATTTATGGCCCCAGCAATACACACAATTTGGGGAAGTGCTATCACATATCTAACCCTTTTTTACATAATACTCATATTTGTCTTCATTTTCAGATTGAATCTGACAGACATAACTTTGATGAGATCACATTGCTATTAAATGTCATTATTGAAAATCAAATATTTCTTACTATTTCTCAATCTTGAAAGAAAGAATATTTCCAAAAAAAAAAAAAGAGGAGTTGTTAGGGTATCTATTTACTAAATATGAAGTTGGGAGTAAGGAATAAGAGGTAAAGAATTAGCTATAAATTACTCAATTTATCCCAGAGTTTCTTCCAAAAGCCATAGATTGGTTATTCAACAATGCAAACAAAGGCTAGATGATTCAATTTCAGATTACCCTTAGAGGTCTGAAAAAAAACTTTTAAACAAGATTCAGGTATGACATGTGAGTCATCCTCTAACCACCAAAATGACCCTTTACTTAACTCTGCCTTTTTAGAAGGCATAGATGAAGAATTGGCTATTCCAAATAAAAGACAAGTTAAGTTGGTCTGCATCATATACAAATGCCCTTGTCACACTGGCTGATCCACTTTCCAAAACCATTAGGAGGAAAGAAAGGAATACATTTAGAAAAATTATGGACCACCAATTGTGCTAATTAAGTAATCAAGGTGAGTCAATAATTAACAAACCCCCGCCTAATCTATGACTGACAAAGACATCTAACATTTGATTTTACTGTTAAAAAAATAAACCAACAAACAAAACCAGGCTATTATATAAAGGACTGCAGAAAAATGAAGGAAGATTTCAGACCAGAAACCCAAATTAAACAAAAACAGGGCTGCTCTGAGGAAACACCTGGAGTCTTTCCCCATCTCTCTTTCACTCTGGGGGACATAGAAATAAAGGTACGGGGAGAACCAGATAAGGCTCTAATAAACACAGGAGCCACCTTTTCAGTTTTAAACCATACCAAAATCAAAGGCTCCCTCCCTTGGAGTAATACTTCAGTGCAAATGGTGGCAGTTTCTAATGTGCCAATTAAAGTTTTTAAGTCATTACCTTTAGAATTTTACTTAGGAGAATTTAAAGGAAGATGCTCCTTTTTTCACCAAAAGGAAGAGATTTATTAGACATTTCCTACTACCTAGGCCTACCCCTGGGAAAAAGATGAACAGAGCTTGGTGTTTGGTCTCCTGAACGGTTTGAAAATAAACCTTGGTGATTCCCATGACCTCTTCCAGGAACTTGAGTACCTTTTGCACCTCTGCCATCTCTTGTTGTTTAGACTGCAGGAACCTCCATTTCTTCAGTTTTTGGGCTGGAGAACTGAGTTCCTTCCTCAAACTCAGGTTGACCCTCATCATTTTTCTGTAAGGATCAGCGAGGACTTCTGTGCTGCAAAGAATGCCATAAAGAAATTGAAAACACAACCCACAGAATGGGATAACACATTTGTAAATCACATATATCGTAAGAAATTTGCATCCAGAATATAAAAAAAAACTAATTTAAAAATTAAGAAAATAAATTACTAATTTAAATTAGACCAAAAAAATTAAAATGGATAAAATATCTGAATAGTCATCTCTCCAAAGAAGTTATACTAAAGTTTGATAACCACATGAAAAGATGTTCAATATCATTAGCCATCAGGAAAATGCCAGTCAAAATCATAATAAGATATTATTTCAGACTCACTAGGATGGCTCTAAAGTTTACAAAGGTAATAGAAATTGCTAGCAAAAAAATCAGAGGGAGAAATGTGGAGAAATTAGAACCCTCAGACATTTTTGATGGGAATATATAACGGTAAACCATTTTGGAAAACAAAGATTGGTAGCCTCTTACACAGTTAAACACACACTAAACATTTAAGCCATCAGTTCAACTTTTAACTACATAAGCAAGAGAATCAAAACCATATATCCCCACAAAAACTTGTACACGACTGTTTGATGCAAAGTTATTCATAACAGCTAAATGGGGGAAGACACCCAAATGGTCATGGATAAATAAAATGGTGTATATCTATACAATGGTATTTTATTCAGCCATGCGAAGAATTGAGCACTATAACATAGATGAATTTTAAAAACATTCTCTTAAGAGAAAAAAGACAGTCACAAAAGACAGGCACGTTATATATTTCCACTCACATAAAATATCCAAAACAGACAAAGTATAGAGACAGAAAGTAGATAGTGGTTGTCTGGAGTTGGAGAGCTTAGTGGGATTGCAGAGTGTCTGTAAGTGAGTACAGGGTTTCCTCGTGGGGTGCCAAAAATGTCCTAAAATAGAATGTAACTATGGTTGAAATATTCTGTAGCTGAATTAAAATCGTTAAAGTGTACATTTTAAATAAGTGCACTTTTTATGTGTTATGTGACTTAACGTCTTAATGATGGTATTGTATTATACAATTGTGAGCCTGTATACTTTTTAGCATCTTTCTATAAATTCTGCATTGGCAGCAAGAGCATCAAAATCTAAAAAACTACTGACAAATATGGCAGTAAGGTAGAGAAGCCCCAGTCATTGCTGACTCCTGGAATTAAATGGCATCATCATATCTCTGTCCTGTCCTTGCTTCCTCTGGATCTGCCCATTACCCAGGCTTCACATCCTCTCTTTCCCTTCTCAACCCCTAGGTCCTGTCTTTTCCCTGTAATTGAAGAAATTTCAGGCTGAAAAAACATGATGGCTTCAGTATCTCAATATTCTCAGGAAAATTCATGAATTTAACTTTTTTTGGACTAATTGAGGCTGCGTGATTTGCCTCTCACTCTGAACCAGTCACTGTTGGGAAGAAGAATGGAGAAAAGTGTTGATCCAACTAGGCCTATTTAACGTGCCCACTGTCCCTGAAATTGTCACTCTGACTCGGGGAATGAATACGTAGATGGCTTCAGCCCATCAGCTGCAATTCCCCTCAGGTCACGTGGCTAAGAATGGAGGAAGTATGGTTCCCAAGAGGAAAGCTGAAGTGTGGTTTGTGGTAGAAAATAGAACCACCAAAGTTAAGTGGGAATTAGACAAACAGAAAAATGGAGAAGTGAAGTTTATTCAGTAATCTGTTTGATGGACACCCTGGTCAGGTATGTTAATTAGCTTCTGTTTTATCTTGGGAAATATTTTCTGTAAATAGCTGCAAAATAGCTGGAAATTTCAGATTTGTATTTCAGAAAATTGATTTTGGCTTCAGTGAGAGGTTTATTTCTTTTTAAATGCTAGATCTCCAGCTCCCTGTATACCTTCTCAAAGCACTCCACCAGAACAACTCTTTAAAATCTCCATAATTTTACAGTAATTTATAAATCTCTGATAATGGAGGCTGAGTTCAGGTGAAAGATCAAAAAGAAGCCACATCAGGGAGGAAAAGTGTAAGCCAGTAAGTCAGAAGCCATCTGTGCTTTCAAACATGCTGTATTAAAGTAGAGAATTTTTTCCTCCACTCACTAAGATCATTTTATTAATTATTTATCCACTACATTCCCAATATCATACAAGGTGCTGTGATGATGCAAAGATGAATATTCCTGCCTTTAGAGAGTTAATAGTATAGTTAGAGGCAAGAAAGACTACTACCCTTTAGTCTATGAAAACTACCTATGTGTTCCATGAAGTCAGAGATCCGAACTTGTAACATTCAGGTACATTTCCAGGTATATATCAGGCATTCAGCAATTACATGATAAACACTTGTGTGAAAAGATGATACAAATTCTGCAAGGACAGTTGAGAGATGATCATTTCTGGCTGTGGATGTAATAGCATCAAGGAATTGGTAGCATTTACCAGGGTCTTGAAAGATAGGTTAATATCATTCAGCAAGAGAAGGAGGCAGATGAAGGACGCACGAGAGACTTCCAGGAAAGAGTGCTGAAGAGCGCAGAACCAAAGACAAGGTGGCAGGAAAAGAAAAGAAGAATAAACTGATAATTAAATTGTCTAGATTTGGATAGATACAAAGTAGTGAAGAAAGGGCTAGAGAAGTCAAATTGTAGGGGTTTTGTTTGTTTGTTTTTTTTTTTGTTTTTTTGGTGGGATGAGAGGGTTAAAATTTGTTCCCTGGCTAAAGAATTTGAAGCGCTTGAAGGGAGAGAAGCATAAATGGAATAAAACAGTGTGTTTCTTGATTTGCTTTGTGCTAGTGGGACAGAGGGGGCAGGAGATTGGAGATTGCCATTGGGAATAGAAAACAGAAGCCACAATCTTAGCTGGCCAAAAAGAATCACAGCCTACAGGAATTGCATCATGTTTTTATTAAACTACAGTGTAGGCTTTTGTCCTAACAAAATAAATAATAATTGTTATTTTCCTAAAAATGCCTTATGGAAACATCTTCCTATGCTGTTAAATTCTGTAATAAGTAATGACCAAATATTAGTTTTTTTAAGTTAATGATTGAGAGCTGTTTTCCAAGATTTTAATGACACTATATCACTACATTATCATTTGACAAAACACATTTCTAAAGAGGAAAATATTATTACCTTTTTTTTCCCTGAAAGGATAATTTGAAGCCTTCTCTGTACCTTTATTTATATTTTATGTTTGCTATTTATCTTGTCAACTAAAAACTGGCCGTTCTCATCTGCCTCTGCAAGGATTGGAGCCACTGTGGCACCTGCCATCCACCTCTGCTTGGATTAGGTGGTGAGCCACTGCAGCTGCTCAAACCACCCTGAAAGGATTTTGGGGTGGAGAGAACAGGAGTGAGGTGTTCTGTGCTCTGGAAGAACTGGCAGAACATGCCTTCAGATAGTTAGCTATTTTCAGGAGAAGATTTTATGAGCCCAAATTCTTACATTTTCTATCTTGAAAAACAATAAATTCATCTACGTTGACAACTGCTCCTTGTGACTAGCAGCAGGCCTCTGCCTAAGTGTGTGATTGACTACACGTACCCCCTTCACTGAAATCATTTATAATACTGAGTTTTCCCCCTGCCTGTTTGGAGCAGGTCCTCAGAGCTCTCTGGGATGCTGTCTCCCAGGCTATAGTCCTCATTTTGCCCCAAATAAAACTTAACCCACAACTCTCATGTTGTGCGATTTTATTTCAATCAACAATCTTATTAAATACCTTAACAAAATTTTCAATACAGTAGAACAATAATTGTAAAACGACCACTGTTCAATTTAAATAACTAAAAGAGCTGTTGTCACTTACACTAATTGTAAGTGTCACCATTTTTAAAGGAACATTTTAATCATCATAATTGTGTTAGCAGTGTTGATATTTATTGCCTGAAGTGCTGAAGTTGGAGACAAGTAGCCATGACTTTAGGGGTCTAGTCTAGTGCTAATAAGGACAAAAATATCTGACAGCTGATTACTTTAAAAAGTCAGGGACTTGCTTATTATGTATTGAATGCAGCACCATGCCACAGATATATTTCAAATTAAACATTTAATTTTCCTTATTTTTAGTCTTCCTCTTGGCTTATAAATTAATACAAAAATGATAATATTTTCTCTTCTTTTTAAAAATAATATCTAATCCAAAATGTGTTTGGACCACATCACAACAGTGTATGGGTTTGGTACTCACAGGGGATGCTCTGCATCACCGATGCCATAGCAACCATTCACTTATACAACTGGAGATATCTTCTGTTTCCAACAAGGGAAAATATTTGTCCAGGCATAATTAGAAATGACTAATTTTATTAGGTAAGCAAGTAGCCTAAGAGTACTCTAAAGTCATTAAACAAGTCAAAAAGCTTTATGCAAGATGCCTTTTTCAAAACGGTTGCCTAGCCTCAGGTGGTGTTTCTTAAGGAGAAGAATAGCATAACTTCCCTCAGAATAGTCAGAGTGGTATCTGCTAAGAATGGGAATATTTAAACTGAATTTCAGATCTTCACATTCGGTATCTATGAGAATCTGCATTTTAGAAAGCTCTTTAATTTCCTAAAACCAAACTTTTAAAATCACTTCACAAATGCCAGGTACTGCCATTGTTAAAAAACAAAACAAAACAAAACAAAAAACAAAAAACACTACTTTAAAAATATTTTCTTAAGCTACTTTGTTTAGGAGAGCCCATTCAGGTGATCTTTCTGTAAGAATATATGAAACTAAGGTATAAGAGCTTAATTTCCCCTTTTAAAAATAAAGGAAGAGACTTCTCTGTGCAGCTTTCTCTGAGAGAATTTACTTGAGAATGTATCCTTGGAAGCACTTCCTCCTCTCTTTGAAATGTGTGTAAATCCTTTTGGAAACTAGTCCTTTTGTCAGCTTCAGGACCTAGGAATAGCTTCCTTAAAGACCAACTTTTTGAAATGCAAACATTAAGGAACTTAGCCCCCCTTTTTCCCAGTGAGGAAGCCGACTTCCCTAGGCACTTGGTTCCAATTTGCAAAGCAGCTTCCTGTCATACAAGGTTATGAGACTTGCCTTTCTTGGGCATAAATCTAACAAGCTAACACAGACAGTCACTGATTACTAGGTAAAGCCAGGGTGAAATATGTGTGACAAAAAGTGCCCGTCAAGTCCTCTTAAGGACTAGTTCTTTCATTGCTTTGTTTGCTTGTTTTCTTTTGTTTGTTCTTTTGTCTTGGAAACATGGGTTGTATCTGCTTGGCTGTTATGGGGAGGAGGTTCCTTTGTGCCTTTGCAATTTCTTGGTAGATTTCCTGTGGTGTGTATCACATTTTGATTTCATGCTTCTTCGATAATAAAAGTATTCTCTCTCTCTGCTACCTCTGTAGAAAGAATATCTAGATTGGGAGAAGATTTTGTTTTTAAATATGTTTTCCCAATACTTGAAAAGCCTATGCCTTCCCAAGTGAGCTGGTAACATGGATACATGAAACACGGTAGTGTAAAGGCACATCAATGGTAGTAACAAGGGCAAACTAGAGTATGCATATCACTATTAGTGGCACGATAATTCAATTTTTAAGCACTAGCCAATATAAATAAAACTTCAGGTCATGGACTCCCATTTTGCAGCCCTGTTTTATTAATTACCTGTTTTCTTGGGAAAAAAAAGTATTGTTAAAAACAACAAAGGAGGCTCAAAATGGAGTCACTTGTGGTAAGCCCCATGTCACCAAACTGAGACTTAATTACGGTGTCAGGTCTCCCAGAAATGGAATCTTAAAACAGTCCATCTGGAATCATCTGATCAGCATTAGATACATAATCAAGCTGGCCGACTCCTGCCATCTATTGCAAAGGAGAGGAACTTTGCAATAACCAACCTGCTTTTTTGCCTAGGAAAACCGCCTTTTTCTGTTCCCTTCTGCATATGAAATCTCATTTTTTTACCACTCTTTGCAGTTCCTTTATATCTGATTTCATTTGGATGCTGCTCAATTCAAATTGATGTCTGCTCAAATACACACTTACATTTTGACCATATGGCTCAGTTTATCATTTAACAGTTGCGGTGTCAGAAGAGGGAACTGAAGGAGACCCCCCAACCAAGGCCTCCAGTAACACTGACCAACCAGACATGAGTACCTTTTGAGCCCCTTGAGTTGGCTGCTTTCTTGCTGCCCCAGGGGGTTCTTTGTAAGTCCCTCTCAGATCCAAACTCCACAGCTTCCATATTTTGAGCTTTTAGAGCTCATTTGAGAATCTCTCTCTCCTGACTAGGTCTGGAAACCAGCCATAGTAGAATTGAGTTTGGCTCAAAACACTGAACTGGGTCCAGTGCAGGACTTGGGTGAATAAAATTTTGTTTTAGGCTGAACAAGCAAGTTAACTTTACCAAAGATAACTTTGAATGACTGTGGCCACAGGGGAGAACAGTTAATTTAGATAAGTTATCCATCCATGAGGTGCCCTAGAGGAGAAGAGTTCTCAGCCACAGTCCTCATAAAGGGTAAAGCGAAGAACAAATTTCCTCCTCTGCAGTTTCTAGTTACCAGGATGAGACCCGCTGGGCCACTCCACTTGCTCCAGGGCCTACAGATGAGATCATGGGGAAATTGGCAGAAGCCAGCGAAGGGTGAGAATTCTTCCCAAAGTCAGCTCTCCCAGATCTCTGTCTATGGCTCCTGGTCAAGAGATGGAGTTAAAAATGTCATGTTGTGCCTTTCCAAATTCAGATTGGCTGGCAAAGGACATTTGTAAGAATTAGATCTTTGAATTGTGACTTGTGAATTTTGCTTTCACGTACCCACTGATTGTCAGTCCTTTCCCTCGACGTGGATGGTTTTGACTTCTTGTTTGTCTTATTTTGTGTCCTGGAAACTTGGCTTGATGATCCTTGATGATCATAAGGTGAAGGGTCCCCAAAATATGGCTGGATAGAAACATGAGTGGCTTTTCATTTGCAGCCAAAGTCATACTGAAATGTTTCCAGCTCTCAGAGGAATTGTTTAAGTCTTTTGTTCTTTTGGTTATCTTTGGGAATGGCTCTAATTTCTTTTTTAATTGAAGTAAAGTCAGTTTGCAATGTTGTGTTAATTTCTAGTGTACAGCATAGTAATTCAGTTATACATATATATATATATTCCTTTTATGTTATTTTTCATTATAGGCTATTACAAGATATTGAATATAGTTCCCTGTGCTATATAATAGCACCTTGTGTTTATCTATTTGTACATAGGAATTAGTGTCTGGGCTCAGTGGTGGATTACATGCTGGCTGAGCACAAATCCCCAATGCCTCCATTAAGGAGAAACAGAGAGTACAAAATAAACAGGTTATATTTTATAAACAAACAAACAAACACAATGGATCTGGAGGGGACAGCATCATTTGCACCATCTTTGGGGATGCCTCTTGCTTCCAAAGGGTGATTTAATACTGCCAGGAATATTTACCGTTTTTCCCTGCTGAAACTTGACAAAATATTTGGAAGGGTTTTTTTTTTTTTTTAAGTAGCTTTAAGGTCAGAAGATGGCAGGGTTGGGAGCTGATAGAGTAAATAGAAACATTTTGTAAGGCCTTATCCCCTAACCTGAAATAAAACTACGAAGTAAAAAAAAAAATACTGAACCCTTTGTGGAAGAATTTACTAAAACATTTCAAAGACACACAGCTCTAAATACAAAGCATAACAATTTTTTTTAATTTCTATCTAATTTGAAGATCTTTCACATGATATAAAGAAGCAAATTGAAGATGGTATATTTGGTTAGGTAGGAAAATCTCTGAATATCATTCAGTTTGCAACCCAATTTCTTGAAGTATTAAAAGTTTGTACTTGTTATATAAATCTAGTCAGAAATTGTACTAGAAACATAATTTGGATCCAACTGGTCTTTGATAACCAGTGAGTTTTGCATTATGTTTCATGTCTTATGGTTGAAATTTTTAAATGAAAGCTATATGATCTTTGTTTGCATCTGCCTGTATGTCTAAATATATTATAAATGTATGTCATAAATGTGTGATTGTTTTCTACCTCTTGATGACATTGCCAGAATTAATTTGTAAAGAGCTCTATGGAATTGGCTTAAATGAAAACACAGGTTTATATAAATCAAACATACTCTCAGAAGTATAGAAACTAACACAAAAGTCTTCAAGTTCATGTGATCTAAGATAATCTTTGGTAAGTAAAAGCTAGTTTACTTTTGTTGGTTTAATTCAAAGAAGCATGCCTTTAAAGTTATCAGCATTAATTATAACACTTTTATTATATCTAGGTTTATTAGAATTCAAATAAGGTCGTGTTATCTCTTTTATAGAATTTGTCAGCAAGAAAGATACTGTAAGATAATAAACTAATGTCTCATGAAATGTTGAGTATCTAAACATAATTCTAAATAACAAGTAAATCAAAAATTTGTAAGATAAAAGATTATAAATAAACATTTTTGAGGTATAACTGATTTATAATATTAAATTGATGTGCTGAAGTATTAACTGCCAGTGTATTAAACAGTGATTTAATATTTTCCAGATTATACTCCATTTAAAGTTATTACATAATAATGACTGTATTTCCCTGTGCTGTACAACATATCCTTGTTGCTTATTTATTTTACACACAGTATTTTGTGACTCCTAATCCCATACCCTTTCCCCTTTCCTATCCTCTTTGGTAACTACTAGTTAGTTCTCTATATCTGTGAATCTGTTTCTCTTTTGTTATATATATTCATTTGTTTTATTTTTTAGGTTTCACATGTAAGTGATAAAATAAACCATTTCTTTTTCTCTATCTGACTTATTATACTAAGTGTAATATGTTCTGGGTCCAACCGCATCATTGCAAATGGCAGAATTTCTTAAGACTGAGTAATATTTCATTGTGTTTACATATGTACATATATAATGAGATATAGATAGATAGACAGACAGACATAAACACAATAACTTCTTATCCAGTCATCTGTTGATCAACACTTAGTTTGCTTCCATATCTTGGCTAATGTAAATACTTCTGTTGTGAACATTGGGGTGCATACTCTTATCAAATTAGCATTTTAATTTTCTTTGGATATATACCCAGGAGTAGAATTGCTGGGTCATATGGTAGTTCTCTTTTTTACTTTTTGAGGAACAAAATACTGTTTTCCACAGTGGCTACACCAATTCACAATCTCTCCAACCATATACTAGGGTTCTCTTTTCTCCACATTCTCTCCAGTGTATATTGTTTGTAGACTTTCAATGATACCAGCTGATGAGTGTGAGATGGTATCCAATTGTGGTTTTGATTTGTATTCCTCGGATAATTAGTGATGCTGAGTATTTTTTATATGCTGGTTGACCATCTATATGTTTTCTTTGAAAAAATGTCTTTTCAGGAACTCAACACATTTTTTAATTTGCTTATTTATTATTATTATTATTATTGAGCTGCACGTGCTGTTTACATATTTTGGATATTAACCTTTTATCTGTCATGTCATTTGCAAGCATTTTCTCCCAATAAGTAAATATTCATTTCATTTAGTCAATAGCTTCTTTTGTTGCACCAAAGGTTTTAGTTTAATTAGGTCCTGTTTGTCTACTTTTGCTTTTATTTATTTTGCCTTAAGAGAAATACTGCTATAATTTATGTCAAAGAGTGCTCTGCCTATGTTTTCTTCTAGAAGTTTTATGGTTTCTAGTCTTACATTTAGGTCTTTAATCTATTTTTAGCTTACCATTGTATGACCTGAGGAAATGTTATAATCTCATTCTTTTACATGTAGCCCTTCAATTTTTCCACCACCACTTATTAAAGAGATTATCTTTTCTCCATTGTATAGTCTTCCTTCCCTTGTCATAGATTAATTGACCGTAAGTGCCTGGATTTATTTCTTTGCTTGCAATCTGTTCCATTGATCTGTGTCCCTTTATGTGCCAGTACAATTCTGTTTTCATTACTGTAGCTTGCAGTATAGTCTAAAATCAGGGAGTGTGATCAATCCAGGTTTGCTCTTTTTTCTCAAGACACTTTGATAATTTGGGGTCTATTGTGGTTTTCATATAAATTTTAGGATTTTTTTTTCTACTTCTGTGGAAAACGGCATGGGTAATTTGATGGGATTTTATTAAATCTACAGATTCCTTTGGGTAGTGTGGTTAATTCTAACAATATTAATTCTTCCAATACAAGAATATAGAATATCTTTCTATTTCTTGTATCACTTTCAAATTCCTTCATCAATGTTTTATAGTTTTCAAAATATAAATCATTTACCTCCCTGGTTAAGTTTATTCTTGTGTTTTTTTTTTTCTTTTTGATGTGATTTTAACTGGGATAATTTTTTGCTTTTTTTTCTGATAGTTCATAATTTCTCTATACTTGTATCCTACAAACTTGCTGGATTCACTTATTAGTTCTAACAGTTTTGCATGGAGAATTTATGGTTTTTCATATCTGGTATCACGTCATCTGCATATAGTGACAGCTTTACTTCTTCTCTTCCAATTTGAATGCCTTTTATTTCTTTTTCTTGTCTGATTGCTGTGGCTAAGACTTCCTATACTATGTTAAATAGAAGTGACAGAACTGGACATCCTTGTCTTTTTCCTTATTTCAGAAAAACGTCTTGCAGCTTTTCACCATTATGATGTTAGCTGTGAGTTTATTATAAATGATCTTTAAAATGCTGGGATATTTCCATTTATAAAGACTTTGATTAGAGTATTTATAATGAATAGATACTGAATTTTGTCAAATGCTTTTCTCTGTGTTTAGTAAGATGTTCATGTGATTATTATCCCTCCTGCTGTTAAAGTGGTGTATCACATTCATTGGTTTGTGAATGTTGAAATATCTCTGTGACACTGGAATTAATCCAACTTATTTATAGTTTATTACTCTTTTATGTATTGTTGGATTCAATTTGCTAATATTTGTTGATAATTCTTTCATGATATTAATCAGAGACATTGGCTTGTAATTCCTTCCCTCCTTCCTTCCTTCCCTTCTTCTTTCCTTCCTTCCTTCCCTTCTTCTTTTCTTCCTTCCTTCCCTCATTTCTTTCTTCCTTCCTTCCTCCCTTCCTTCCTCCCTTTCTTTCTTTCTTTCTTTCTTTCTTTCTTTCTTTCTTTCTTATTTTTAGGTAGTGTTTTTGTCTGGTTTTGGTAATACATTAATGGTGGCCCTGTAGAATGAATTGAAAAGTTGTATGTTTCTTGGAATTTATCCATTTCTTCTATGTTGTCCAATTTGTTGGCATTTAACTGTCCAGTAGTATTCTTTTATGTTTTTTTGTATATCTCTGTGGTATCAGTTATTATGTGTTCTCATTAATTTCTTAAGTTATCTTTCCAACATTTTGTTGTTAGTATATAGAAATGGAACAGATTTCTGTATATTAATTTTGTATCCTAAAATTTACCTAATTCACTGATGAATTCTAGTATTCTTCTGGTGGCACATTTAGGATTTTCTAGGTATAGTGTTAATGTCAACTGCAAACAGTGAGAGTTTTATTTCTTCCATTCCAATTTGTATTTCATTTATTTCCTTTTGTTCTCTGATTGCTGTGGCTCAATTTCCAAAACTAGGTTGAATAAAAGTGGCTAGACTAGGCACACTTGTCTTGTTCCTATTCTTAGAGGAAAAGCTTTTTTGGCTTTTCACCTTGAGTATGATGTAAGCTGTGGGTTTGTCATATATGGCCTTTATTATGCTGAGGTATGTCTCCACGATGCCCACATTCTAGGGAGTTTTTAATATAAATGAAAGTTAAATTTTGTTGATTTTGTTCTGCATCTATTGAGATTACCATATGATTTTTATTCTTCAATTTTTTAATGTGGTGTATCACACTGACTAATTTGTAACATTTGTAATATCCTTGCATCCCTCTGATAAAACCCACTTGATCATGGTGTATGATCCTTTTAATGCATTGTTGGAGTCTTTATGTTTGCATTTTGTTGAAGATTTTTGCATCTATGTTCATCAGTAATAATGGCCTGTCATTCTCTTTTTTCGTGTGTGATACTTGTCTGGTTTTGGTATCAGGGTAATAGTGGCCTGACAGAATGAGTTTGGAAGTGTCCTTCTTCTGCAACTTTTGGGAATAGTTTCAGAAGGATAGGCACTAAGTCTTCTTCAAATGTTTAGTAGCATTTACCTGTGAAGCCATCTGGTCCTGGACTTTTATTTGTTGGGTGTTTTTTCTTTTTAATTACCAACTCAGTTTCATTACTGGTAACTGGTTTATTCATATTTTCTATCTTTTCCTGGTTTAGTCTTTTGAGATCACACCTTTGTAAGAATTTGTCCATTTCTTCTAGGTTGCCCATCTTATTGCACTGTAGTTGCTTGTATGGTCTCTTAGGATCTTTATTTAAATTTCTGTGACTTCTGTTGTAACTTCTTGATTTGGGTCATCCCACTTTTTTTTCCTTGATGAGTCTGGCTAAAGTTTTATCAATTTTGTTTACCTTTTCAAAAAGCCAACTTCTGATTTTATTGATCTCTTCTGTTTTGTTTTGTTTTAAGTCTTTTATTAATTTATATCTGCTCTGATCTTTGTCATTTGTTTCCTTCTACTAACTTTGGGTTTTGTTTGTTCTTCTTTCTTTAGTTGCGTTAGGTGTAAGGGTAGATTGCTTGTTTGAAATTTTTCCTGTTTCCTGAGGCAGACTTGTATTGCTATAAACATTGCTGTTAGAACTGCTTTTGCTGCACCCCATAGATTTTGCCTCTTTGTGTTTTGTTTTTATTTGTCTCTAGGCATTTATTTTTTATTTCCAGGCATTTTTTATTTCCATTTTGATTTCTTCAGTGATCCACTTGTTGTTTGGTAACATAGTCTAGTCTTTACGTGTTTTGTTTTTTGCAGTTTTTTCCTTGTAGTTGATTTCTAGTCTCATAGTGTTATCATTGAAAAAGATGCTTGATGTGATTTCAATTTTCTTAAATTTGCCAAGGCTTATTTTATGCCCTAGCATGTGATCTATCTTGAAGAATGTTCCATGTGCACTTGAAAAGAATGTGTATTCTACTGCTTTTAAGTGAAATGCTCTATAAATATCAAATAAGTCCATTTTGTTTAATGTGTTATTTAAGACCTATATATCCTTATCATTTTTCTTCTGGGTGATCTTTAAATTGATGTAAGTAGGATGTTAATGTCCCCTGTTCTTGTTGTGTTACTGTCAGTTTTACCCTTTATGTCGGTTAGTATTTGCCATATATACTGAGATATTGGAGGGGGGGTTGAGATAAATTTTAGCTATATGAAAGGGCCACTGGTTACCTAATTGAAAATATACAGTATGCAGTTAGAAAATAGTAAATGTATAATGGAGATGCACGTATATAAGCAAAGCAGTCCCTACATTAAGGGTTGAGTGGGTAAGAGTTTACAGGAGAGGTGAATCTGAGGACACTGTGGTATGAGATGCTGACAACAAATTAGGGACCTTTAAAGTCATTAATAATGAGGTCCTGAAAGTAATCCTGCTGATAAGGTATTAAGACATATGGGTAGTCAATGGGATCAAGAAAAGTCAATGATTACAGAGGATCATTGATAGAAATATTGAAATTATCAAGACAATGTTTGACAGTAAGTATTAGAGCTAATCCTTAAATTCAATTTAGGAAATGGCTATGGGTCTTACTGACAAGTGAGGAAACAGCAATGTTTAGAAAAGGAAACCCTAATGAATATAGATTTCTGTTGATGAGGTACAGAAGTTCACAGATAAATGGCCATTTTTAGGCTGCGTTTCCACACAGCTCTAGCAGTAGTGAGATTAGCGAGGTTGTGACAACACACGTGTATTTTAAAATGTTAACTATAGGAGTACATGTGTTTTCCCTTCTATCTAGATTATAATCCTTGGAAGACGCTCTTCATTACATGTCCCTTTCTGCACATACTTTTTCTGAATCTGAACTTTCTTCAACACTTGAAAACTGTACCTAAACCAAGAATTAGTTTAGCCTGAAGTGCCAGTTTGAACACGTACATATATACATATAAACACACATGTACACAGGTGGACAAATGTATTGAGAACAATAAAATATTAGATACAGGAAGCAATGAAGGAGTTGTCTATGTAGCTCCCTTATTTTACATATAATTCAACAAACTCACAGAGAGCCTAAGTTAAATATATATTTATTGTATTTAAATAGATTAATATAATAAATGAAGCCATTAATATAGCACATGGTATAAAAGAAGTGCTCAGTATTGCCTTGAGTTAGTAGTTTAATTATGATTACAGATTACATTCACAGTCCCTTGTACATAAAAATACGTGGGAAAATACATGTGAGGAGAGCCCTTAACTGCCAAATACCTATTCAAATATTTCTATATAATTGTATATTTCCGATAACACTTTTAAGCAGTAAGAAAAAATTTAAACAGTTTCAAAAATGCATATTTATGAAAATAAGTTTCGACCTTCTAAGCTAGCATTTGCTTTATTTCACACATAAATAATGTGAGTATATTATATACACTACAAAACTGAGTAAATATCAAGAAATAATATCACCATTATTATTATTATAGTCTTTGTGAGTATGATTATTCATATGGCAGTTTGGGAATAACATGACTTTGAATAATTTCTGTTTTATTTATGATAGTGTGTTCTCAATGCAAACTCATGCTCAAAAGAAGCAGCTTCCTTAAGATCCTACAGGATGTAAGTACGAAGATGTGGTTCTCAGGGAAGTGACAGTTTATGAGGAAGTTTCCCTACCCCTAAGAGATTCTTCTTTAATACCTGACAAATTAATAATTGATTTTATGAATGAATATCATAACCTGGATATTCAATTGTATTATGAATATTCATGTTATAAAAACATTTAAAGGTTTCAAATAAATTCTTTGGGATTCTGAGATAGACTTAAGTAATTTTATATGGGCATTGACTTTATGGGTGGGTATCTCTAGATGACATCACATACCTTAAATCCAGTGCCTATTAGTCAACACGATGGACGGCTTAGGGGTCTGTTCCACCTATTTCGTGCCACACCACTTAAGGACAGGACACGTCATGAAAGATAGCTTGGCTACGCTTTCCAAAGTCAGTTGATAAAAATTAGCACACTTAGGAAATCATCTGTTGTACGCTGCTGGCCTTGATCTTGATATATATATATAAGATGCCACATTTGGCAGAGCATCAGTTTGAGTACCAGCTGGTGTAAGGGAAGTCTTGCACAGTTAGACACAACTGTCAGTGGCTACATTTGGCTTTCTTGCTTAGATAACAATGAAGTTAGGAGCCAACTTTTCATCAGGAAAGGCAAGTGGATTATACTATTTGCAGTTAATGCAACACACCGATGATTAAAACGTAAGTCCTTAACACATGTAGCATAGTCATAAAACATACAAGTTTATCATTTTCTATTATATTGAAAAAGAATGGTAATGTCTGATATGGTCTAGCGCAAGGTAAGACTATTGAGAATGTATGGTATAATATGGAGTGCTGGGAGCTAGGTAATTCTAATATATTACAATTATTATGGTGATTACATTGCCTAATTCCAATTATTTCCATTTTTCTTAGAAAGAATCAAGTATAGGCAATAGATGAAATTTTACTAAGTGCACTCAATGCAGAAGTTGGCAGAAGAGAAAAATGAACTCATTAGCCAGTGTTAGGAAGTGTTATTATTCCTCTTAATAAAACAAAACAAAGCAATCTCATCCACTTCCATAGACGTAACTACCGTTGAAAGCCCTTGAAGAACTCTTTTGATGCTTCTGCATTGCAATTTTGCAGATTCAGCTGAGAGTGGGGACTATTAGCCTAATAAGTATCATTAATTCTGCTTTAGCAGAGTCTTCCACATCTGTCCATCTTTACTGTTTAACTGCAGCCACACTGGTTCACATATCAATCTTCTTCCTGCACGAATATAAAAACATCATTATTCTGACTCTGCTCTAACTGAATGATATGTCCTTGGAGCTGCCAGGTTGATCTTACAAAAATATTACCATCATCAAAGAAATAAGGAAATATATTCCTTCGTGGTAAAAGTTCAACAAGTAAACTTCGTGGCAAAATGGAATTGTATCTTCCTCATCACAGCCTACATGCAAATCTTTTTTCATGAAAAAAAGCTAATAATTCCCTTTTATGGTTACAAACTATAAAATTATTAAGTAAAGGAACTAATTACTTTTAATACAATTCAGTGGTAATTAAGAGGAAAACACTCCTACTGGGGACGAAGTTGCATTGAAAACTTTGCCCTAAGCTACTCCCATCTCAACTCTGCTAGATTTCCCCAGATTGCTAGCTGAGTAGAAGCTGCCACCACACTTAATTATCCAATTCACCTGTGAACAAATATCTTCTCCTTAGGTTACCGAGAACAAGTTGGATGATTAAAAATAAACTTCTCTAGAAAATTTAAAAATAAATAAGAATAAATTACATTGCCTATGGAAATCAGAATATTTATCCAAATTAAATAAGATAGGAGCTTCCTGGGCTCAAAGACTTTTTTCTTTAACAATGTCTCATCTGTTTTGAATTCTAGACCCAGGTCCGCAAATAATATGGGGCAGCTGTGGGTTGGCTGTCTTCCTGAGATCAGCCCCTTCAGACCCCACTTTCTAGACTTCTTTGTATGTGTGGACTCCTAAGTTATCATGAGTTGCTTCAGGTTTCCTGGCCCTGTCAGTCTACCCAGATGCAGGGTCTCCTGAGGAGAAACACAGTTTTTACGATTTGCCCTTATCACCTGTGCCCAGTCGTCCATAGCAGAAGTAGCTCTGATTTCTGGCTCCTTCTTCCATCCACACCCTTTGATGGGCAACACTGCAATTCTATGCAATTAGAGGAGACAGGAATCAGGAAGGTGTCGGTTTCTTTCCCAGGGATGCTGGTGGAAGAACATGAAACAGTACATGGTTTCAATATAATGGGGTTTTCCTCGCTATGGCTGACTTGGCTGCTGCTGTTGCCAAGTGCCTGATCAAAACCAGAGGACCCCCTGACTGGTCCCGGAGCCTCATCACGCAGACACCTGGCAGCCAGTTGATTCTATCAGACCTCTCCCTTTGTGGAGGAGGTAGCAGTTTATCCTCATTGGGACATGTGTTCTGCACCTGGATGGTCCTTGCCTGAATTGCTTCTGCTAGCCTTGACGTCTGTGCACTCACACAACGCCAGCGTGGTCACCGGCTACCACCTGGAACATAGCTTCTGGCCAAGGAAAAAGTGTTTAATAGTATAAATGATTGAAAAACTACAACCATCAAAAGAGAGGGCCATGGAAATCTTAAGCTTCTCAGAATTATAAGTCGGAGTTACCTAACTCAATAAAGAACTCTGCAAGGCGAGATGCTGGTTGAGGACAGACAATGTGTGGGATGAGTAACGGAAGGCATTTATGAATTGTGGTCTATGACAATTTTACAGACATCGTGTGATAACAAGTGAACAGAGTTTTGTTACTATATATAATGCATACTTACATATTATATATATTTCATACATAATTTTTATTCCCCTTCTTATTTCATATTTCACATAAAGATTGCTGTTGCCAAACACCTAAGGTAAGTTATCATTTAGTTTATTGACTATTTGGGTGGGATGGTGATGGAACTAAAGGAGGAATTAACATCACCCAGAGACAGATTATGGTAATAGTTGGGACTTCAGGTCTTCCCATATAGCATGGTATTCAGAGGCTGATCAGCCAAGAAGTGGACCGTGCTATTAAGTTATTGTCTCTCAGCCCCAAATCTACCCTTCCATACTTAGCTTTATGATGCAAGGTTTGGAAATCTGCAAACTGCCTATCTCCTTTGCCAACTGAATCCTCCCCCTCCTTTTTTTAAAGTTCTACCAACAGGAGGTGGTAGAGGCAGATAGGGAGGTAGGAATTCACTGCTGGTCTGTCCCAGTAACAACACTTTGCCCTAGTAAGAGCATGTCAGCTTCCCCCAGTGTCCAGCTTCTTTCCACTTAGTGTCTGGCTCATTGTGTCCACTGAAAGATACCACGGCTGCCAAACCATGCCCCATCCTCAGAATTCTAAGCCCCAAATTCAAACGCCCCTCCCCACTTTGAATTTCTACAGCCTCTTTATTTAGATAGTCATAGGGATGGTAGTTTCTCCCTGCAGTTGTTATTTCTGGAATGCATTTGTTTTTATCTTTGAATTATTTTAGCATCCTCACTTGTTCACTCTGCTATCCAACACCCATGAAGCCAGCTCCCTCTGATAAACTCTCTGACACCTAGTGCTGCATCTGTATTTTGGATTGAACCCTGATCAATACAGTTTCCTGGATTTAAAACTGAAATAGTTCCTTATCTCCTAAAGTCCAAAGCTCTCTCATGTGGTCTGTAAGGTGCTCTAAATGCTTGCTCTCCTCACTCAGCTTCTGCCACTTCCTCCCATTACCCATGTCATTTCAGTCACACTGAGTTACTTGCAGTTCTCAGAATATTTTTTCTGGCTCCTTTACCCATGACATTTCCCCCGCTGACCCTGGGCATCATATACACACTCTCACTGGAATCATCTTTCACATTTACCACTCTGTCTCACTTTATACACTCTTTTGGTCTTTCAGGACTCAAGTCTCTTCCACTTTTGACTCTCCAAAGGACCACATTTTGGACAGAGTCATACAGCCCAAACATGTCAGCACATCCCACACATCACTTTCCCCAAGCTCACATTAGATGCCTTCTGCTTGTTGCTACTTTAACAGAACACAGACATGAACTCAGTTTGTCTCTTCCAATAGCACAGCACTAATCCTCAGTAGGAATCCAATAAATAGTTGTTAAATAACTTAGGATTAACATTTGCACACTTCCATATATAAAATAAGTAACCAACAAGGGCCTACTGTAGAGCACATGGAACTCTACTTAGTATCTTGTAGTGACCTATAATGGGGAAGAATCTGAAAAAGGATAGATGAATATTAGTAGAACTGAATCATTTTGCTGTACACCTGAAACCCACACTTTGTAAATCAACTCTAATTCAAGTAAGAAAGCAAGTAGGTTTAATGAGGGCTGCATATTGTAAGGTTTAAAATAGCTTGGTTATAACTTGGGAAAGTTACTTAGTTTATGTTGGCCACAGTCTTTATACTCAGGCAATGAAAACTAAAGATAAGATACCATGATTGTCATGAGATTTAAACCAACCAACATATGTAAGCTAAAGAGCATGGTGGCTTGCTTATACTCTAAGGGCGCTACCTTTTTAAAGAGTAAGATGGCTTTTCTGAGGTCTTTCACAGGGCTAGTTTATTAATGATTGAGTAAAAAATAGAACACAGACCTCAGCTATGGAATATAAATAAAATTAGATGTTATATGTAGCATCAGCTCATAATTTATGTTGGATAAATAACTATCATCATGAGCTGCCTTACATTTCTAAATTTGCTGTAGAATATGACGTTACTTTAAGAAACACAGGATTGAGGAGTGGAGATAGAAACAGAGAGTGGTGAGAAGCATATAATAGGTTCACATGTCCTTGGGGAGAGAGAAGAAAAACTTAAAGTTTTCTAGTTTGGTACAATATTTCAGGAAGCCTTGCTTTACAAATGCATAATGACAAACTCAGTACCTTTAAAATCAAATGCAATTCCTGTTTCAAGGAGCTTACAAGTAGTAAAAAATAAAAGGAAACAAATATACACACACATACATATGTCCATACACACATACAAATAGGGCGTATAACTGAGAATTCCAAAAGGGATTGTCTCTGTTTTAGATCTAGTGTTTCTGAAAGAAATTTCTATTTATGATTTTTTTCTCTGAATAGATAGCTTTGAAACTTAGATCCAAAAGATGAAGAGCTTCAACATACTCTCTGACTGCACAGCTATAATAGTGAATCTTGCTGCATAAATTGTCACTAATGTTCTTTCTCACTTGGAAATCCATGTATGACTGAGAATAGATTACGACTGTGTAGTCAAATAATTGATGTATCAAGGATTGTTATGTGACTCATTCATAATTAAAAACACATAGTGTATTATTTTTCCCAACTAGTTTAAACATATTCTATCTTCCTACAGCTATAAAGTAGTTGCAGCAGGAGATTTATCCCTTTTTTATGAATGATCCTTGGCCATTCCATTGTAAATTTCACAGAAAGTCTTCCGGGATGTCAGCAGAATGTAACTGACTGAGAGGGGCCGTCAGTCCCTGGCACCTCCTCATACAGTGATGTGTAGGATTTTGTTCAGTTGAAGTTTGTCAGAAAATTCTACTTTGGAGAGTAGTTAGTGTTATTTTCAGGGTCTTGTGTTATGATGAACCAGACGTTCTCATTAGTGCAAACTGTAAGTCCATTTAGCAAAACTCCCGATTCAGTGATAAAAACAGTGGTAAACTAGGGCCACCTGGGTGAATGACTGAATATTCTGGGATAGTAACTGAATCCTTAGTTACATCTGGCGGACTCTTAGGAATATGGGCTATACTGGACTGCCTCCCACTGATGTAGGCTTTTCTTGGAACACTTTTCCTTAGGCCAGGAGTGATGAAATTTAACCATTGGGAATGATCACACTGACTTCCCTTGACTAACATCCTAAATTTTCAAATTTTTTTCATAACTTCCCCATCAGGAAAGGAACTATTTCTTAATAAAATCAATCAATCAACTTCCTCTCCAAAAGCTTCATTCTGAGCGACATAAATTGTGGTAAATTTTTTTTAAATGTATAATTGTGAAAAATGTGCAATGTCGCCAGAGCAGTTGCTGATTTCACAACATTGTGGCCTGCCAGCCACACACACTAACAAATCTTTTGCTGCCTCTGTGTGAGCTATTAGAACAAAGTTCCATCAAATAACACAAGGTCAAAGTAAGCCAGAAAGAGAAAGAAAATAGCATATGATATCACTTATATGTGGAATCTAAAAAAGAAAAACAGAAGGACACAAATGAAGTTATTTACAAAACAGAGATAGACTCACAGACATAGAAAACAAACTTATGGGGGGAAGGATGTGGGGAGGGTTAAATTGGAAGTTCAGGAATTGCAGGTATAACTACTATATATAAACTAGGTAAACAACAAGGACCTAATGTATAACACAGAGAACTACATTTAATATCTTGTAGTGACCTCTAATAAGAAAGAATATGAAAAGACATGTATATGTGTGTGTGTGTGAATCACTATGTTGTACACCAGAAATTAACACAGCATCGTAAGTCGACTATACTTCAATTTAAGAAATAAATAAATAAATAAATAAATTAATTAATTAACATGAAGTCATGTTGTAAGAATGTTTTGTAGGTAAATGGAATAGAATAATAATAAAACATTACTACATTTTGTGATCATCAGTTCCTGATCCAGCCAATTAATATTTACCATATTTAATCTTCACAAAAATCTTTCATGTTGCTATTTTAGCTTTATTCACAAATTAAAAACTATATTTGAGAATAAAAAGTAAGTTAAATTACATAACCACATTCAGCCAACTATATCTGTGGTATATTTTATTATGTTCATCCATATTTGGTGTTTCTCTTTGAGGTGTTCCTCTGTGATGGACAATTACACATCCCACCTATAAAACTCAGGTATAGCCATATGACTTGCTTTGGCCAATGAAATGTAATCAGAATTAATGTATGCAACTTCTGAGCAGAAGTTTAAGAGCTATGGTGTGGTTTATCATTTGCAGCCATGAACAATAGCAATGTTAAAAATAGAGCCTGTTCCATCAGTCAGTGCTAAAATGATATGGAATAGAATTGTATCCACCTCAATGTAGACATGTAATATATACTATAAATAAACCTTCATTGTTAGCCACTGACATATTGGGGTCATTTGTTACTATAGCATAACCTTTCCTGGCTGACACAGAACCAAAGCCAGACATGCATGGCATGCTTTCAACTCATGTTAATCAGAAGGCCCAAGCTTGTACTGCTGGGCTTGTTCTTAAAAGAAAGTAACCTCTTAGCATTGGAGTTATTCATCAATGTTTTCTTCTTGACCATACACCCTACATTTGTACGTTCAGATCTCATAATTCATTCACTTAGTAACCTGTCTTCCATGCTTGGATTTCTATTGTTTCTTGTCTTTGTGCCTTCATTTATTTATTTCAATGAACAAATGAACAACAAATAGAAAGTTACTCTTAATTTTCTTTCTCTTTTATCTAATAATCTTAACAATGCTCAAGACCTGGCTTATGACTTCCTTGTTCTAGAAAATATTTCATAATTAATTGTATATTTACAATGAATCAGCACAGTGAAAACAATCAAATCTGTTTCAGTATCTAGACTTAGTTACCGTGGTCTCATTAATTCACAGGGCTCTTATGTCACTAATATGTTTTAATTGCATTTTGCCTCTTTATCCATGAGTGAGACAAACTTACATGCAATGATACCACAGTTTGTTCTCCACACACAGGGTATAACACAAGCCCTTACAGATGTTTCAAAGGAAGTCATGTTATAAGAAATATTGTTCAACAACATCTCTGCTATTTTCTAAAATACCCAGAGTTACTAACTTCCTCCCATCATGTTGTGATGATCTTGTCATTTTGTTACTGGGCAAGGCTGTGTGAAGTTTCAGACTGAAAGCAGCTCAGGGGCTTCATTCAAGGACTGGACAACTTGGTCCTCTTCACTGGTCTAAGTGTGCAGGCTTTTCCCTTGTGGGGAGCATTTTCACTTAAAAATAAATAATTAGAACATTGAGAAATTAAAGTAGCAGCAGCAAAAGTTGTTGGCTCATAGCCCCAAAGGCCAAATAGAAAATCACAATATTTTGAAAGAAAATTCTGACAGTTTTACTATCAGCTTAATTAATATTTTTCTTTCTTTTGCTTTTTGTATTATTTGAGGATGTGTTTTTTTTTAAATAGTAAAATTGTGTTAGGGAAAATACTAACAATGGAATTCCTTGATAGGGTAAATATATCTGCCTTTTAAAAAAAGAATTCTTGAAATGTTCTAGCTCTCATATTGAAGAGCGAGGTAAGAAGATCTGCATAAACTGTAAGTTTAAAAAATGCATCTCAATTATAGGGTAAACTGATAGGAAAATGGTCATTTCAAATAAAAATGACTCAAAGTCCTTTTTTATTGTTATTTTAAAATTGATGTATAGTCACTTTACAATGTTGTGTCAATTTCTGGTTTACAGCACAATGCTTCAGTCATACATGAACATACATATATTCATTTCATATTCTTTTTCACCATAAGCTACTACAAGATATTGAATAGTTTCCCTGTGCTATACAGTACAAACTTGTTTATCTATTTTATATATATATATATATATATCAGTCAGTATCTCCAAATTTCAAACTCTCAGTTTATCCCTTCCCACCCCACTTCTCCCTGTATTCTATGTCTGCAAGTCTGTTTCTGTTTTATATATAAGTTCATTTGTCTTTTTTTAGATTCCACATATGAGTGATATCATATGAAACAACCTAAATGTCCATCAACAGATGACTGGATAAAGAAGTTGTGGTATACAATGGAATACTACTCAGCCATAAAAAATGATAAAAATGCCATTTGCAGCAACATGGGTGGTCCCGGAGATTGTCATTCTAAGTGAAGTAGTCAGAAAGAGAAAGAAAAATACCATATCAAAATCCTTTAAATCAATGCTTACACAACAATTTTGTTCTCATGTATCTCATAATAATTGTTTGGGGTTGCCCTTTTCTTTCTAGGATTTAAGTGAACCAAGTACACACGCATGCAGAGACAAAAGGTGTACTGCAACTCATTAATAGTGCCAATCAGATAATAATTTTAGTATTAGTTTTATTCTATAACAAATTCCCAAATCCATTGCTTGTTTTATGTTGATAATAATAATATAACCTCAGATAAACTTAAAATTCCCAAGTAGTTCTTGCTGAGAAACTTGTGAAAGGACCTAACAGATTCTTAAGATTTAATTAATTTCTTTTCTACCCAATTGAATTATTTATGTGGTCTTATTATTTTCTTACTCTCTGGTTAGTTGTCACAACAACATACTGAATATAAACTTTCAGATATGGAAAATTAGCTCCAGTTGAACCAAACTTCCTGCAGAAAACAACCATAAAATCTAGAGAAAAATATTGTACACTTGAAAGTTGCTAAGATTAAGTTCTCATCACAAGAAAAAAATGGTAGTTATATGTGGTGTTGGCCAAATTTATTGTAGTAATCATCTTGCAGTGTATACATATATCAAATCATTATGTTTTATGCCTAAAACTAATGCAATGATCTATGTCAATTATATCTCAATTTCTAAGAAACTGAAAAAATACTGGAAAAAAAAAAACTAAGGCCACAGGAGGGTATTGAATGCAGATAGAAAATGAAGGGAAGCTGGCATTTGAAAGAAAGATAGAAAGCAAGAAAGAAAGAAAGAGAGGAAGGAAGGAATAATTGAATTCACACCTTTTACAGCTTTTAGCCTGAGGGCTTGTTCAGTGCCATGAGGACCAGCTAAAATTTCAGTAGAATCCTTTAGTATTTTTGAAGAACCACAGACTAGGTTTTAGGACAACCACTGTTCCTGGAATTTTAAGGGTAACATATAGAAAGGATACCACTGCAGAGGAACACCCCAAATTCCATGTAGAAAAATTTCCCTGTATGCTGAACTCTGAGTGTGCAGTTCAGACTTATAAGCAGACCAGCTAAGTCCAAAAGAACTAATACAGTATTTAAGCTGCCACCCATCCCAGGGGTACCAAAATTTGCAATTTTAGTTCAACCCCATTAAGTGCTTGTTTAAAAAATAATAACACTCTTTGGAGAAACATAAGCAAATCAAGAGTTTTCTACAACATGAAATTCACTATTTCCAAGATAAAATTCTAAATTGTTCAAAAGATGAACAAATGAGAAAACATAGTTTCTCAAGAGAAAAGACAAATAAGAGACAGAAACTTTGAGGTAGCCTAGATATTTGAATTAGCAAAATTTTAAAACAATGATCATTTGATTCTCAAGGACATCAAGGAAAGTATGCTATAATGCACAGAAATATCTCAGATGGGAAACAGAAACAATAAAAGTGAACTAAGTTCTAGATTTGCTAAATTATTATCTAAAATGACAAAAAAAAACCCACACAGGATATACTTAACAATAGAATAGAGACGACAGATAAATATTTAGTAAACTTGAGGGTGGATCAAAAGAAATTATCCAATCTCATGTACAGAGGGAAAAAATAAGATGGATTTAACTTAGGTACTTGTGGGAACCATACAAAAAAGTATAGCATACATGTAATTGAATTTCCAAAAGTGGATTAGAAAGAGATTAAGTCAGAAAATTTTTTTGAAGAAATAAATTCTAAAATTTCCCATATTTAATGAAAACATCAATTTATAGGTCCATGAAGTGCAGTGAAAATGAGGGACTATTAATATAAATGGAGCCACATACATAGGCACATCACAGTTAAACTGTGGATAGCTAAAGATAAAGAGAAAATCTTAAAAGCAGCCTGAGAAAAATGTGTTGCCTACAGAATGGCAATTGAATGACTACAGATTTGTCATTCATAACCATGAAGGCCTGAGGACAGTGGAACAATGTCTTCAAAGTGGAGGAGGAAAAAAAATACTGTCAACTCAGAATCCTATGTTCAGTAAAAAACATTTCTCAACAATAAAGCAAAAACAAGACTTTTTAGATAAATAAAATAAAGATCTTCTCTACAAGAAATGATCAAGGTGGTTCTTCAGGCTGAAAGGAAATACAGTCAGGGAAAATGGATCCGCAGAAAGGAATGAAGATCTTTGAAAATAAAAAATACACGGGCAAATCTAAAAGGTTTATTTTTATCCTTCACTTTCTTTTAATACATATAATGTTCACAGAAAAAAATTATAACATTTTATTTTGGATTTTAAGGCAGCTGTAGAGGTAATATATATAAAATGACAACTAAAAAGGATAGTGGGGTGATAAACTTATAGGTTGCAAAGTTTACTTGAAATGGTACACTATTAACTCCAAGTAATTGCAAGTAATTGTAATTCCTTAGTAACTACTAACACGTCATGTCAAGAAATACATCAAGAAGGCCAATGGATAAATGAAAACAAAATTATCTCATTCATACCAACACCCTCCCCACCAGTTAATTGAAATAACAGGAAAGGAGGAAAAAAAAAAGGTGGGGGAAAACACTGGATAGAAACAAAACAAATAATAAAATAAAATTCAACCGTATCAATAATTACATCAAACTTTAACAGATGTTAATGGACTATAATAGTTCTAATTAAATGGCAGAAACTATAAGAATGGATAAAAAGATAACTTCCAAACTGTATGATATTAATAAGAGAGGTATGTTAAATATAAAGGCATTGATATATTGAATGTAAATTGAAAAAGGACATATTGTGCAAAACAATAAGCATAGATAGGCTTTAATGACTGTATTAACATCAGATACAGCAGAATTCTAAGTAGAGGGTATTATCAAAGATAAAGTCAGACATATCTAATTAAAAATAGGGTCAATTTCTCAGGAAAACATATCACTTTGCCTCTAACAGTCACACCCTAACATACATATCCTCCAGCTCAGGCCGTATGTGAGCCTTCTGATGTTTCATTTCCAAATAGGTAAGGCATATCACTCAATATAAATTCATATAGTTATGCTGGTATGCAACATTCCATGGCATTCAGGTACTTGTATACTAGAAGAAAAAAATTCTCAAAATAGATCAGAGATTTTGTGCTTTCAAATATCTCGCAGTGGTAGGCAAACATCCTTTCCGTTAGTCCCCATTACCCCATCAACCCAGAGATACAAAATACCTTAATTTTTATAGCAAAGTTTTATAACAAAGGTGATTTTAATGAACAACTTTTGCAAGATTTGTACAAAGAAACCATAGGAAATAAAGATGGACCTCCTGAGATTGGTAGAATCTTTCACACAGATGCATTTAATTGCTGAGATTGTGCGCCTGAGAAAATCACGATGTTTGTTTTGCAGTTCATATTGTCACTTACTGTTGCAAAGTCTCCATGCTGTACTTAAATTCAGATACTGCAGAAAATAATGAGGAAACCTATTTGCTCTCTTTCAGAGGAAACTATTCAGATACAGAAATAAATACACAGTTGTTATTAGGGAGGTCAAAATTGTATGAAATTCCATACACTTTTCTCAGAGCTTTATTTTCTGAGCAAAGAACAAAAGGGAGAAAATAGAATGAAGGTTGAAGACATTCAGATGCGCTACATTTTCTGTAAGGTCTAGAACTTTCTATAAAGTCTAGAACTTTCTATAAGGTCTAGAACTTTGTTCACTCTACGTAGTGCCCAAGAACGCCTGGGGTCAAAGCTCTTCTCCACAGGAAGCTTTTAGATTTTGCTGCTGCTGGGTTTCTCTCTCAGACAACCTATTTCAGAATTGTTGCAAGAAGAGCATTGGACATTGATAATTTAGATAAGTATTCTAGGTGATTCTAACTTGATGCCAGGGTTTAGAACAATTGCTCTAGGAATTTTATGAGAAGACTCTCATTTTATTTGATCGTAGATGTATGAATTGAAGTAACTTTGGATTCAGTTTTGCACCTTCTGTAATATTAACATCACAGCTTTTTTTTTTTATCACCATCACAAGTAGCAGACACTGCCATGCTTTTGATGGGATTTCCAACGCCTTTAAATGTCACTCTACATATAGGTAAAGTAGGTGAAGGTTGAGGTAGGCACTGCCAACATTACTTAGTTTCTCTGCTTTCCTTCTTGAGAAATAGGTGCTTGGGAGATTTCACAGTAGTCCTGATTTTCTCAAAAGAAATACCAGAGGCTAAGCTTAGAAGCCTTCAATACTGTTGCACCCAGAATCTTGCCCCGTATTAAACCTTTAGATTAATCAGCGAGAAGACATTCAGATTGCTTCCTGCCATCTGCTTGCTTTAGCCAAATTCTCCTTTCATACTCAGGTTGGTTATTTATCAACAGCCCACAAAAAGGAAGCTCTTGACTAATACACTGTTCCAGTTCATCGTTCCTCCAAATAAATAAATGCAAATGCTGCAAAACTCTAAATAAATGATAAGCAAATATTTGCAACCTGAATCCAAATACTATGGTGGAACATGCAAGCCTCCAGTCTCCCTTTTTCTTGCCTCTAGGCAACTCAGTTATAATAGATCTTTCTAATCTGCAGAGTCTGTTGCTAAAACTGCTGAAATGAAGTCCCTGATGCTATGGAATGAACTTTGAGATAGTGTGATAACGTTTCAGCTTGTGTGGAAGGAACTGTTAAATCTAAATCCTATCTAAAATAAACCTTTTTAATTCACTCATCTAATGGGACTCTTAAGCTATTGCATTTCTTGACTGGGCAGTGGTAGAGTTGAGAGGTGTTAACAATTGACTTTTTCCTGGATTTATTGTGATTTGTGGAGCACAGAACAGAAAACGCTGACTAAAACTTAGCTGCATGCCGGCGGCCCATTAGACACGTTGACTTTTTAATAACCTAAACAGATGTACACCCAGGGTGAATAGGATCTCATAAACACCGTTTTGGTAAAAATGCATACATTTTACGCATCTCTGAGTAAAGCCTCCCACGGTGATCCATTATACCGCTCAAAGGTTTAGCCTTTTGTCGGATATAAAAAAAATGTTTTGCTTTCAAAATGAAGTGCGTTTCTTTTGTGTATGCTGTGGGAGCTGAACAGATTTCTGGATTATTTAAAAGCCATTTATGAGTTGGGATATTCAAATTTCAAAGCAGAGGCTCAGAAAATATAATTGTATCAATTACTTCATGTTATTTTGATTTTTTTCACAGCAGGAACTTTATCATTCAAGACATTTATTTTCCTTTTTGCTATTTCTTCAACACTGTGAATAAGGATGTAGACTCACTCTGAAGAAGTCATTGCAATTTTGTTTTCTTTCACTGTGAACACCCAAGCTTTGTTTTTAACACCCACATATCATCCTGTACAACAGCGCAGCTTGATACAGTATTCCCCTGAGAAAGGAAAATGGTGTCTGGAATTCTATTGCTCAAAATTTCCTGAGTTTAAAATATGTTTCTAATCTGGTAAAAGCCAAATGATTCAGCTTTGTTTAGTGATTATCTCCATCCCAATGGTTGTAAATCATTTGGCAAGATTTTTTTCCAATGTATAAAAGTGAATCTTGAGATGATTTATTTCCATGCTTTGTGTGATTGGAACAAAGCTTTCAGACATTTTATAATCACTGATATTTCTATAAATAGATCATTACAGTCTGCTGTTTTTATTAAAAGCGATGGCCTGTATTCTTTTGGGAATCTGTCCTCCTTTCATTAACAGAAAGAAATAATCTTATAGATGTAATCACCTGCATTTAATGAAATAACCATAAGTCACTGTGTGTGGAGCTTAATACTCTTCATGGGAAGGAAGGTGGCTGTTGAGTAGATTGTATTTTCCATCTAATTCTCACTTTCAATTAAATATGCATCAGAAGCAGGGTCCATAATAGCAGAAAAAGACACCTTCAAACAGCTTATGGTTTCAAAGGAAAGATGTACAGAAGGAAAATGCTTACCTTGGCTGAATTGGACCATTTGCCTACTTTGAGGGTACACGTCTTCTTTCATCACACTTGTATAAAGTGTCTGACCTGGTACCAAGCTTTAATATGATGATGGAAGTAAGGCCCCAGAGGTCAGGTCTAGGAAGCCTGGGCTTGAATGGTTAGAACTAGGATCATTTTTTGGTTGGAATAGAACAATCTAAATAATTTATTCACCAAAGGGTAGACTTCAGAATATGTATTGTCCTGGTATCTTTCTGTTCCCAGAAACAGTCTACTGAATTGAATGCCTTACACACTTCATATTGTCAGTGAAAATGGCAGACTGTAGTTATTTTTAAAGAATGTTTTTATGTATAATATCATACATATAAAATCTTGCAACCTTTAGATGTTGTATTTGCAGATAAATAGGCCAACACGAATATACCAGTGGTAAGTGAAGTCTAAAAATTGCTTAGCTATTTAGAAAGGCAGAGAACCTGAAGGCAGATGCCTGAACTGAGAAGGGAATTCTTGTCACTGAAGACACACACTTTAGTTATGGGAGCCTCATGCCTCCCAATGGCCATTGCTATGGCGTCCCCACTTGGCTCTACCTTCTCCAAAAGTGTTCACCATACTTCCAGCCTGTCCTTTTAAATTTTCTTAATGTAATTATAGCTTAATCTTCCCATGTTTCTGACTCTTGACCTTGCTTTGTAATAATGCCCATGTTGGGTGTCTCAATTTTGGTATTTTTCAGTTTTAACTGATTTCTGACTATATCTAATCTAAAAAAAAGGTAAAACATCTTGATAATGGCAATGATGATGATGATGATGGAGGAGACAGTTTGCAACCCAGAAGATTGTAATGACTTGCATGTAAGATATTTAATTTTTACATTAAGTCTGTAAGGCTGACATTTTTAGTATCATTTTTAAGAAGAAAAAAGAAGACATTAGATAAGATTAAATAAATTGCCCAAACTGGTATAATTGATACACGTTGAAACTGAGATTTTAGTCACAATCTTGTGCTCCTACCTGCTGTGAAACTCTCCACCCTAAGTAGAATTTACTAACTGATAACTGTGTGTCAGGCATGTATCACCTATTTCATATGTTACATTTGTATATAAAAAGACCACCAGGAATATACCGGTAGTAAGTGGATTATTTTCATGTATTTCTTTTGTCAATCACTGTGTGGGACTGAATTTTCTATACATAGCATTGCCTACTTGTGACACAGGTTCAAAGAGTAGGACTTTTTAAGATATTTCTGGAATGACACTCCTTGGGCATTCAGTGCCATCCAACTCCTGATTGCTAAGTTGAATCACTGAATACCCTCTTGCTTTTTTATTCCTAATTCTAGACTCTTGTGACATTCTAGATTGCATAATAAATTTAGTAAGCCAAAGGACACAATGTAATTGTGTTTTTGGGGCTTTAGATGAACACGCAACCACATTTATGTATATGTGTATGCATGTGCACAAGTGTATGTGTATGTATACATATGTGTGTGCATTACTTCTATGGGGCACACACACAGAGTCGTTATTCAAGTATTACGTAAGCCACTTAAATGTTAAAATGTCACAATGTTACTGATTATTCAGACTTTTCTTTTACTTAAAAAAATCTTACTTGCATGTAGTATATATGAATGATTTTTGACAGGTTATATTCCTCATGACAATTAGTAATACAGCTAAATCAGTCACAATACACAAACAGCACTGGAAAAAAATGCCCATATAAGAATTGATTGAAATTTATGAAAAGAAAACATTAATCAACATTTAAATCAAATGAGAATATACTTCAAGGGAACAGTAAAGTCCATTTTTTTTTCTTGGTAGGAAGATATAGGTAGGAAGAAATAACGTGAAATCAGTCTCGCTCTTTCTCTCTCTCCTTCAAGAATAAAATGTGAAACATTTGGGCTAAGGTTACAGTGTCCATTGTAACCATCTACACAATTTCCTGGAACCATTTTCTTCTGTAAATAAGAGCTAACCTCACTGACCCTATTATGGGAAAAGGAAAAGAGAAGAGCCAAGCGTGTTTATTCAGGGAACTAAGCTATAGACTTCCGCAAACATGCCCAAGAGATGCTTTCCCTCAAGAGTTCCCCCCTACTGGCCCTAGCACTCTCTATCTCTCTAGATTTTACTTTCTCCCTCTCTGCCCCTTCCTCTCCCCTCCACACTCCTTCTCTAACTCTTTCTCCACACTCCTCACCATGAGTGTGTGCATCCACACATCAATATTGCCTGCGTTGTGTTTATCTGGAAATTGTTCTTTATCTGTCATTGCTGTAAATACACTCAGGAAAAATAATTTCAATAATCATTCATGTACATATTCTCAAGTTTCTAGGAATCTAGAACCTAGAAATGTGTGCACTTTAATAAACTGACAAACTAAAGAATGTGAGATAGAGAGAGGGAGGGAGAGGAATATAGGGAGAGAGAAGGGGAGAGAGAGTACACTGAGCGAATTAATCCAAATAATGGCCGACGTGTGTGCAATTGATGTATTGTTATATGTTCTGTGTATGTGGTGTGTCCTTTTCAAATTTAAGTTTTAAAATCCTGACTGGGAGTTTCAATTACATGCTGATAAAACCCTAAGTAGCAAATGCCTTTTCAATGGAAATTTCTGTTCAGTAAAACTATTTATAAGTCCCAGTAGGAGGCCAATTTATTTCCATGAATATTTGCTGCAATGCAGGCCCCATGCAATGGGACAATTTAACCAAGTTCTTGAATACACTATGCTTAGTTCTCAGCTTAGGTAACTCAGATCCTATTCAACAGACAACATATGTTTAAAATTGAAATACATATATAATATTCAGTTAGGATGCTAGTAGAATATTATGTTCTTGTTTTTTTGCCATGGGTGTTATCTTCTCCTGATTTTAAAATTGTTTTCACAATAGCAATGTATTGTTGAGGTTAAGAGTGTGGGCTTGGAGGTCAGAATGATATGAGGTCACAATTTACCTCGTGATTTTCAGCAAATTTGTTAATCACACTACACTTCACATTTCTCATTTGTTCATAGAGGTAATAAATGCACAGAGCACATTGCGCTGTGGTAAGAATTACTATTACTTAAAGTAGCATCACTTAACTAAGCAATTACCATAGGTTTGCAAGTTTTATCCTCAAAAAGTCTTATTAGTTTAGGTGTTTTATCACTCTTATATTACCAATTAGCAACTGAATCTTAAAGATTCTGTATCTTTTTTGAGGCCACAAAGCTAACAAGAGTGAATTTGTGACTCAGGCCCATGGAGATGATTTTCTCTCACCCACTCGGAAATATTCCATCATGAGATCACTGATGTGCGCACAGTGTTTGACGTCTGATGAGTGCTCAGTAAATGCTAGCTACAGTTTATCTGTTCACCATTTCCAGATGGATATTATTACTAATAAGAGGTTCCCATTCAATTTTATGTTGATTTATTCAATAAATAGGTATTGAGTGCCTACTACTATTCTAAGAATTTTTTTTTTTATTCTGGGAAAACTAAAGCAAATAAAGTAAACTAAACTCCTTATCTGATGGAGTTTATGTTAGTTGCATTCTAATGTGTGTGTGTGTGTGAGTGTGAGGGGGTATACAAAGATAAGGTATGTAAGTTGTATATATAGTATAGTAAATGGTGGTAAATAATAAAGTACATATAAAGAATATAAATAATAAAAATAATATTACAAGATAGAGGAATAGTAAATGTCAGAGTGTGTGACTTTAAATTATGGAATGCTTATAATTATTGGAACGTGTTCTTATAAGCCTCAATTTCTTCATTCAGGACCAGAATAGAAATATTTACCCTGAAAATCTAAGAAACTACATGAGAATCAAACAAAAAAGAAGATACGAATGTGCTTTGAAAATTATATGACACTGCTAAAATTGTTAATACAACTAAAATTAAGTACCTCAACACTTTATAATAACTATAGGTTAAACTTACATGTTTTTGAAAAAATATGGCATATCAAATGTTGGATAAGTGATGCATCTTGTATTCAATTGGCAGCAAAATTTAGGAAGAGAGACTCTAGGAAAACCAGAAGCTTTAGGAAAAGCTAAAATATGATGGACATAGAAGTTAAGTGAGAGGGATGTTTGAGTGAGAAGGTAATATCCTTCATTGTATCTATGTTCAGCAAAATTTTATAATTTAACTAGTAATACAGTATAATATATACCCACAAGTGACTCTCATGGTGCTACCATACCAAATCAAACTTCTGGTTTTGTGACTTTCTGAATTTTATATTTGCAGTTTCCTTAATGTAAGTTGGAAAGTATTCCCCTAGGGGTCAGACCTCTCTCAACTCATACCAAGACTTCGGCAGACAATTTCTTTCCAAGGTAGTAGATTTCTTTTTCTGGAAAATCAAATGTTAGAAAAAAGAAATAGAACTGAATTCTTCCATGGACCATATGAAAAGTGAAATTGGAAGTCGGTGACCCACAGGAAATCGTGGCTCTTACAACTGCCATGATTGTACCTGTACCGCCATTCTTCACGACCATCCAGGATCAGCTTCTGTTAGAATTGGTGCCACAGTCATATTATGGGGTGTAGCCTGAGAAGGGAACTTGCTTAGTGGGTGTTTGTCTGCTTGGCGTCATCTGAGTTTTGAGGTAGAGGTTAGGTACAGGAGAGCATGTGGACAGACTTTTTTTAGGTCAGCTCAAGGATGGATGGCATGAATATAATGCACACAAAGTCAGAGAAACAAAGCAGGAAGCAAAACAGCTGGAAACTTATAGAAACTAACAAAGACAGCAAGAGGGTCAGGAATCCAGATTTGCAGCAAGGGGATGTTGGCCAGTAACTCAGGTCACAACAATGAGAGACTGGTGTGGAAAAAGGATGTTTTAATCAACTCAACCATCTGTCCAAGCCTGAGAGTTTCTTCATCTACTTTCTGTTTTGAAGAGAACAAAATTCCGTGTAGCTCCAGCTCACAGGACAGCAACCTGCCTGCAAAAAGCTGTCATAGAGCTGTCAGAGCATCACGTCTCCTTATGCTTCACAAATCCTGGCACCCTATTCTTCAGAGTTTCAGCTGTCATTGGTGGGTGAAATTGGAAGAAGTGGATGAACAGAGAGTCTAGTGATGTTCTCCCTTCTCCAACTTTTGGGGGAAAAAATACTTCGAAAATCACTTTCAAAGTGATTTCAAAGTGCTACTGCGTCTTCCGGCTTTAGCGATTTGTCAGCATTGGGACTGTGGGAAGATGGTAAATGCAGAGTTAGGGTGCGCTGAGCTAAGATGGGGAATGTGAGCGCATCAGAGAGGAGACTGAAATAGATATCTGCTGTAAGAGTTAAAAGCTACCTGTTTAATCCTGATTTTGCATCAGCTCCTTGGGCTTGAATACACAATGCCAATCTCCCACGAGCTGAGTGTTTAAAAAAATCTGACTCATTATTTTCCTTCTTAAGTCTCTTCTTCCTCATCCTTTTACTTCTCCCAGGTGCCCTCTCTTAATTACTAGAACCACCAACCATTCAGGTTGAGACAAACTTGGGCATTATCTTGGATTATTTTTTCAGCCTCGCACAATTATTAAAGTACCGAGTCCTGTCAATTTTACCTTTTAAGGAGAGTCCCATCTTTCTTCACCTACCAATGCCCAGCACTAGGGCTCTAGTTCAAGCTTCTTTTTTTTTTTTTTAACATCTTTTCTTTGGAGTACTGCACTTGACTTGTGACCTGGAGTAATTCAACTATGCATCTCCCTACTAAAACTATTCAGTATCTCAACATCTCATGATAGCTACAGGTTAAAATCTAAGTTAACTAACATAGTTCCAACAAACTACCTATAATTTTCCAAATGCTTTGTACTTCACTCTGTACCAGCTGCATCTTCCGCATTGAATATTCATTCACTTTTCACCTTATGACCGACTATTTATCCTTCAAGACATCAAAGTATAATCTCCTTGATTCTTCCATCTCAAATAAAGATGGTGACTTCCTCCATTGCATTGTCTCCATATTTGGTACTTAACTTCCAATGTGGAATCACTGTACTCTGTTATAACTACTTATTTATGTATGTTTCCCCTTCTAGACTACGTGTAAAGGACTTGAGAGCAGATATATATCATGACTTTAAATGTTAAACATTCTTTAGCATCTTTGTATAGTAGGCTCTCAGTGTTACCTATTGAATACTCTAGATTTCTTTCATTCCATTTTTAAAGACAAATTATATCACCTAACATAGATTATTTTGTCAAGTTCAATGTGGTCTAACAACTGTACTATATAGAATTTTCTGTTTGTTTCAAATGAATAAAGATATTCCTTTTCATATCCAAATATACAAACTAGTTTTAAAGGTTCAGAGTACTTAATTCATGACACACACATATATATAAAATATATGATATGTGTGTATATGTGTATTCTGAAATAAAGGTCTTTTACTTCCTATGGAAGGAAAAAAAGACCAGAATTCCTCAAAACTTTCAAGGTCATCAAAAACAAGTAAAATCTAAAACAACCAAGGAGACATGGCGACTACATGCAATCTGATATTCTGCAGTGAATCCTGGACAAAAAACATTAAGTAAATACTAAATAAAATGAATAAACTATGGACTTTATCTAATAACATCACATTGCTATTGTTTTTTTTTCAGTTTTTACCAGAAAATCAATTGCAACAAATATACTACGCTAATGTGTGTAGGAAACTGGATGAGGGGTATATAAGAACTCTTTGTAGTATCTCTGAATTGTTCTTGAAATAGAAAACTGTTCTAAAAATAAAGTCTATTAATTATTTTAGAATTAAGGTAAAGTAAATACTTTTTCAGACCAGAAATATCTAATAGAATTAGCTGTCAGCAGACTTGCATAAAGGGCATGTAAAGAGAAGTTATTCAGGCAGAAGAAATATGATACCAGATATTTGGATCCACACAAAGAGTAATAATTTCAAAGATTGTTAAAAATGGAGGTAAATATAAAAGACATTTTTCCTTTCCCTAAATTCTCAAAACAGCATTTAATTGTTGAAACTGTAAATAGTTAACACAACAATTAGATGTTTTTAATGAGTATAAATATAAATGACATGACGGCACAACAAAAACAATGGGAGACAGAAATAAAAAATGTTTGCTCCTATATTGTGAACAAGGTAGTATAGTATCTTTTTAAAGTTAGGAAGTAATACACAAAAGGTGCATATTTTAAACCCTAGGACAACAACTAAAAAATTCAGGCAGAGGAATATAACTAATAAGCTAATAATAAACTAAAAATACAAATTGATTGATTCAAAGCCAGGCAGAAAAAATTAACAAGCAAAAAGTATATGGGGCATAAGTAGAAAACGATAAGAAAAAAGGATAAATATATATCCAAACATACCAACAAGGTTTAAAACATGTCAGTTAGGGGGGAGGGTAGAGCGCATGGTTAGCATGCGCAAGGTACTGGGTTCAATTCCCAGTGCCTCCTCTAAACCATAAATAAATAAATAAACCTAATTACCTCCCCCTACAAAATAAATAAAAATTTTTTAAAAAAGAATAAAAATTGAAAAAAATGTCAGTTAAGAGGCAAAGATTGTCAGACTGGAGAAAAAAATTTGTAACTGCTATATATTGTCTAAAAAAATCCAATTTTTTAAATTTAAAAAATTATTAAGTTTTTTAAAGCTCAGATTCCGCCCCCCCCTTTGGGCAATGCCTTCAACAGAGAGCCCTGCAGTATAATGATGTTATGTTTACATTAGGATTCTGTTGTATTTACTGTTACAACTGACCACAGCCAACATTTCCTGGGGAGATAGAAGCCAAACGACCCCCAACAACTGGGGTGGGGGCATGCTTTATCTTCCAAGAAACCAATTTTAAATATACAGATGTACAGAAGTGAAAAACCAAAGATTATACAAACATACCATGCAAGTACCAAAATCAAGAGAATGCTGAAGTGACTACATTAACGTAAGATGAAAGAGATTTAAAATCAAGGAATAGAAGTAAGATAGACTAACAGGAACCAGACCTACTCTCCTCCCTGAAACAGACATTCACAAACGCATATCATACAAAGTAAGTTTCAAGACAGGACATCTGAAAATTAAGGCCAGTGATCTGTCGTCAGTGGCTGGAAAAAATGAGGTGAGTCCAGGGATTCCTTGAGAAGGTTTCTAGGCAGGAACTTCAGAAAACAGGCTATTCGGAACTGTCTTGCCTCAGTGATGGGTAACAATCACGCCAGCCTAAACACAGCGCTGATGGCAAGATTATCTTCTTCACCAAACTCCAAACAGGCTCCCCTGATCCCCCTTCTTGAATAAGCCTTAACTTTGGCCTCTAAAGGCTTAAACAAAACACTAACAAAGCTTCTAACAGTCTCCAGGCTGCATTCCTCAGATGCCTCTAGCCCCTCTTAAGTGCCTATCTAAGTAGGAAAACTCAAGGTTATCAAGAGAATTTACTGCTCCTTGCAACCAATGCCTGAAGATTGTGACCCTGTCTTCCAGCCTCCGTGAGACGGTGGAATCCTAAGCTCAGTAAGCACCGGTGAGCATACCCAGGTGAGTTTCACACCGACCCCCCCTTCCCGCCTATGTTTAGTAGATTTTCACATCCCTGGTTCTACCGAGGCCACTTTCACACACCCTCACTCTCCCTTTAAAGTGCTCAGTCAACTCTGGACGAATCAAAGTTGAGTTCACTTCACATTGGACTCCTTTCCCCGTTGCAGCAGCACATTACTGCCTGACGTCTGCCTTTGGTAGTTAATCCGGTGAGGATCCACTCTTTGCTAGGAGCCCCCAGATGCAGGCTCCTGCACACATCCTCTCGAACGGGCTTGGTAGCTCTTCCTGGGGGAACTGTGATGTGAGGGGAGTAGGACACCACAGGGATAAAAGCATAACTCTGGAACATGACCCCATTAACACTCTTGGGACCCTGACTGTCAGTGTCGAGGTCAAGACCAATGTCCTCTTTGATGATCCTCAGAAGGTGGGATTACCTGTGAAAGAAGTGGCTGGCTTCTGGGTTAAAATCCTGTGTGTAAAACAAATTGGGAGCTGCATTTATGACATCTGTGATATACTTGGAAGCTTAATTCTCCCTGCCCAGAACCCCCACACACCTGTGGGCTTCCCTGCCACTATCCCTTCAAAGAAGGGACCTATTCAAGGCCCAGGACTGATTTCAAGCTGCCCGACCTGGATATGCCCAGCTGGCTTGGCACCGGGAGGTTCTGGACCCCGAGCATCCTGAGCCCCAGTGGGAAGCATCTGGGTTGTATCAAGATCTCCGCCTCCCTGACAGGCAGATAAGGTGCCCCTGACACAGCAGAGTGAAGGAAGTGTGAGGAGGGCATCCTCTTCCTCTGCTTTATGTTGGTGAAGGCCAAATTTTGCTCCCTGGCCTTTATCAATCCCTTTTCAACAATGATGACACTTCCGTCACTGAAAGTCATTTTATACCAACTACAAAATTTTTAGGCAGGGACGAGCAGCGCTAACCTAAGGGAGAATGAGGCTGATGATCTTTGAGAGCCCAGAACCTCTGCTGAGCTGGCCATTACATTTTCCTCCTCACCCACATGGCTTTCCAAGAACTTAACTTGTTTTATAAGTAGTCAAGGAATGTGACTAACGCATCTTATGCCCCCAAGTTCAGACTGACCCAGTCTTGGCTTCCTGAAGTACCTTTATGGTTTTCTCATTGGTTTTATTTTACTTTTGAGTGTCACTAGCTGACCTAAAGACAGAATGAGAGTATTAACAGTTTTCATTTTACTCCAACCCTATCTTTCAATGAAAGATCAAAAGCAGTTGATCTGTGTCTATCCATCCATTAACGTCTATGATTAATTTAGTGTTCTTCTCTAGGCTTGCCCAGGTAACAGTGGGGCCCAGTGTACCCTGGAGAAGCAGAGTCTGTGGCAGGAGAGATACCTGAGAATGCTCTGTGTGTTTAAGTTCTGCGAACTCAGGTCCCTGCAGGGCCAAGCACAAGGCATCAGTGAGTGATGAGGACCGCGACCTTGCTGCATCTGGCTTGTCTTCCATTGTTCCTTTGTGTAACAGCACTGATTGGAGGCAGCCGCTGCCGACTGGCATTATAATCAGGGATGTGGGGACTGGGTGAGTTGGAAAGGGGGCATCCAGTCCATAGGAGCAGCTGCTGTCGAGCTACAGCCAGTAAGTACCACATGAAAATATGGGTCCAGCATTGCCAAATATCCTCAATTTTATTTTTTCCTTAGAAAAACCAGAAGTTGAGATTTTTACATAAAATCAATTTTTAAATATTGGCAATGCATTATTTTTTGAAACACTGAGCAGGCAGAAGGGGTCAAACAGACTTGTCAGTCAGAAAATCTGGCTCATGGGTGGCCAGTTTGTGACCTTGGTTGTAAGAACATTCATGTCTTGTCCTTTTGTCCTGGAGACAGCTCCTTCAGCACTGTTTCTCCCTCCAATGGGCCACATCTGCCGTGCTTGACCCTAGAAGTTTCCTCCAGTGTTAGGGGGTAGAGGCGGCCTCAGAGCTGTGAGCTTGGGGGTGGCGAGGCTGCCTGCCTTGGTCTTGGAGCACTGCCAGGGTGAGTGGGGCAGACACTGAAGAGTTGGACTCACCAGCAGCTGCTCCGTGGAGCAGGGATCCAGTGAAGAGAGATGGACTCATGCCAGGTGCCTGGGTTTGTTCACCATCTGGTCTGTCCTCCTGTGACTATGCTCTCACTCATGGCCAGCCCCGGGGCTGTGGACTTAACATGAAGCCGGAATGGTAGTAAATCTTTTAACTTGCTGAGAATTCCTTAAAAAAAGAAAAACTATATATGTGTGTGTATATATGTATATATATATTCTAATCACTTCAACTAATGCCGGCTTCATTTATGTTTGATGCTGGTCCAGCCAGACATGGAGCAGAAAACTGAAGGAAGTAGGGAGTAGAGCATGTTGATGTTGGGGTGAAAGCATCTGAGGCAGAAGAGAGAAGGCAATATGCAGGCACGGTGGTGGGGTGAGCCTGGCATGAGGTTGGAGAAGGCTGAAGTTGAGGGAGCGCAGGAGATGCTGAGGTCCTTTCATGAGCTTTGGGTTTAAGCAAATGAGTTCTGGAGCCATCTGAGGCTTTTAAGTAGATTAGCACATCTTCTGACTACATTTTAAAAGAATAACTCTTAACTGATTTGAGAGTAGAACATAGTAGATGGTGGAGACAAAAGCAGAGTGAAACAAATTGGAAAAATTCTGAGGAAAGATGATTCTGTTTTAGACCAGATATGTAGAAACAGAAGAGATTTGTTCAGATTTTATATATATATGTATATATATATATGTATATTTTAAAGGCAGGTATAGCTCATAGATCAGATGTGGATTTGGAGAGAAATCTTATTGTCAAGGATGTTTCTAAGAAATTCACCTAAATAAACAGAAGGGTCAATTTATCATTTACTGAGAGGGAAGACAATTGGAGGGGAAGGTAAGGGAGACAACAAAAGCTTATTATGAACCTCTGTTTTATTTAATTTTTCCATTTTTTATTGACACATATTTGATTTTAAATGTTATGTTAATTTCTGGTATATAACACTGATTCTGTTATACATGTATATGTACATACAAGTCTTTTCATATTCTGTTTCACTACAAGTTAATAAAAGTTTTGCACTTGAGCTAGACAGAAAAGTGGAGACGTTAATTATATAGTTGATATACATGTCTGGAGTTCAGGAGTAGTGCTATAAATCTGAGAACCATAAAATGTGTATATGTGTGGGTATTTGCATGATAAGGATAAATAAAATAAACAAGGGGGTGAATACAGAAAGAGAAACCAAACGAGAAGGATTGAAAACTGAGAGACCTACATCACTTTAAAATTTAGTCGTCAGGGAGCTGAGGCAGACTCAGCCAGAGGACGGCAGACAATTTAGGAAAATGTGAAGACTTGGAATCTAGGTGAACTGAAGGATTTATTTTAAAGAAGAGGGCTTGAAAAACTGTGTCATATGCTGCCACTAAGTCAGGAAAGCTGAGGCTTGACAGTTCAAGGTGTTTGATAAGGTGGAGGTCATTGCTAATATACATAAGGGCATTTTTGGTGGAGCAGTAGGACAGAGAACCTGATGTGAGGGGGTTTATAGACAAAGTGGGAGGAGATAAAATGCATAATAAACATAATAGATCATTTCATCTATCAAAGGGTGAAGAGAAGTAAACCATTTAGCAGAGATTTGCTTATCAAAGTGATCAGTTCACTACAGTGATTATCTAATTGTCAATAAAAATAAAATATATTTTACAGACTAGGAGCTTAGCAAATTGATAGGTTGCTGGCATATTTCAGTACCCAGTGCCTTGTGTAGGCCTTGAATTTGATGAATGATCAATTGGCATTTGATATTAATAAAAAATTTTAAAATATTTGAAGGCATAATGTAAATAAGTGTATAATTGTGGGGACAGGCAGGGCTAAAACTTTTACAAGTAAATGGAAGAAACCACCCCACACATGTAGAAAATGAGCCTCTGTTTATGTTCATAATTATAACATGAATTGGATGGGATTAAGCATCTAAGGAGATGATTTAGGTGTACTTCACTGGCATATTTAATTTGAGTCACATTGGCTATCTAATATAGCCATAACTTAATCTAAAGAAATGTTAACTTTTAGACAAAATATGCTCAAAATAATGAAGTCGGCAAGTTGTGTTTTTACTGTGCAAATTACGGTTTGTAGTAGTTAAAATCAGCTGCATCAGGCACTTTCTGAGTATGAATAATCAAAGTTTAAACGGGAATAATTTTAAAATATCTTTGACATCATCTCAAAATTCCCCTGCATTAATTCTCATGTTTTTCAAACTAATGACTTATGCAAGTTTTGGAAACTTACAGGGGATAATTGAATCCTATTTGCATGAATACCGAACAGGGCGTCCCTGACTTGTGTTTGACAAGCTTCCAACACTGATCCATGGGAAGTAGATAATTAATCAGAAAATAAAACACCTCTTTTCTTAGGAAGCACAACACATGCTATGCAAAATAGAGCACAAAATTTGGGGAATAATATTTACCTTTTAAATGTTGACTGTTAGTTTTAAATTCAGCTAAAATTCAAATCCTTTAGAGTATATGAATATCAAACACTCTGAATCTAAGCAAAAATGTTTTGCTTGAGCATATTCTTTGGTGTCTGAGATAGTGAAAGTTTTTTGTCAAAGAGATATGTTTGCCATCCTTTATAATACTGTTGAAAATTATGTTGACAGAGGATCTTTGTTTTATTTAATTTTTCCATTTTTTATTGAAGCATAGTTGATTTACAATGTTATGTTAGTTTCTGGTATATAACATAGTGATTCGGTTATACATGTATATGTACATACATAGTCTTTTCATATTCTGTTTCATTACAAGTTACAACAAGCCATTGAATATAGTTCCCTGTGCTGTCCAGTAGGACTTTGTTGTTTCTCTATTCTGTACATAATAGTTTGTGTCTGTCAATCCCAATTTTCCAACTTAATCCTCTCACCAGCTCCTTCCCTTCCCTTCCCTTCCTTTCCTGGTAACCATGTTTGTTTTCTGTATCTGTGAGTCTCTGTTTTATAGATAACTTTGTATCATTTTTAAGGGTCCACATAATAAGTGATATCATATATTTGTCTTTTTCTGACAGACTTACTTCACTTAGTGTGATAATCTCTAGGTCCATCCATGTTGCTGCAAATGGCATTATTTCATTCTTTTTTATGGCTGAGTAGTATTTCTCTCTTGTGCTCTCTCTCTCTCTCTCTCTCTCTCTCTCCATATATATGTATATATGGAGAGAGAGAGAGATATATATATATATATCACTTCTTCTTTATCCAGTCATCTGTTGATGCCCATTTAGGTTGCTTCCATGTCTTGGCTGTTGTAAATAGTGCTGCTGTGAGCATTGGGGTGCATGCATCTTTTCAAACTAGAGTTTTTGTGTTTTCTAGGTATTTGTTCAGGAATGAAAATCCTAGATCATAGGCTAAGTCTATTTTTTTGTTTTTTTAAGGAATCTCCATACTTTTCTCCATAGTGGCTGCACCAGTTTACATTCCCTCCAACAGTGTAGAAAGGTTCTTTTTTCTTCACAACCGCTCCAGTGTTTGTTTACTATTTGTAGGCTTTTTGCCAATGGCCATTCTGCCGGGTGTGAGGTGATACCTCATTGTAGTTCTGATTTGCATTTTTTGAATAATGAGTGATGTTGAGCATCTTTTTATGTGTGTGTTGGCCATCTGTATTTGTTCTTTGGAGAAATGACTATTTAGATCTTCTGCCCATTTTTTGATTAGGTGGTTGTTGTTGTTGTTGTTTGATGTTGAGCTGTGTGAACTGCTTGTATATTTTGGAAAATAGTCCATTGTTGGTCTCACTGTTTGCAAATATTTTCTCCCTTTTAGTTGGTTTTCTTTTCATTCTGTTTATGGTTTCCTTTACTGTGCAAAAGCTTTTAAGCTTAATTGAGTCTCTGTTGTTTGTTTGTTTGTTTGTTGCTTTTATTTCTATTACTCTAGGAGATAGAGTTGGCAGAAGTAGGCTTCCTGACTACAGAATATACTACAAAGCTACAGTAATCAAAACAGTACTGTACTGGCACAAATACAGACACATAGATCAATGGAACAGGATAGAAAGTCCAGAAATACGCCCACACACTCATGGTTGATTAAACTATGACAAAGGAGGCAAGAATATATGATGAAGAAAAGACAGTCTCTTCAATAAGAGGTGCTGGGAAAACGGGACAGCTACCTGTAAATGAATGAAATTAGAGCTTTCTCTAACATCATATACAAAATTAAACTCAAAATGGATTAAAGACCTAAATGTAAGCCTGGATACTATAAAACTCCTAGAGGAAAACATAGGCAGGACATTCTTGTACATAAATCAAAGCAATACTTTTTGGACCCATCTCCTCAGGTAATAGAAGACCTTTGTTTTAACCTGTTTACTAAATCCATCTCTATATAGACAGAGTGAAATGATGACTTCTCTTTGGAGAATATATTTATCTGAGTTAGTCATAGTGTGTTAGAAACTGTGTATTTTGTTTGGCAAACATACCACTTGTATGAAGGGTGTATTTCAAGGGTGTCCTTGAAAAACCACTCTTCTCAAGGAATACTTTTGTTCTTCCACCCAGGGCTAACTAGAAAGACATACTTGAAACCAAACAGTGAAATTAGGAAGAGGAACACAAGGATCGACAGAGCTACCAAGCTACCCTTTTATTAATCTTGCTAAATAGCTCAGAATATCCATTAAGAAATACACCAATAACATGTGCTATTTATTTGACCCTCACAGAGTTAAGATCAGAATTAAAGGAACTGTTAACATAGATTAATATATTTTGTTTGATGGACAAAGTCCAGCTCCAATATTCTCCCTAAGATCTCCTTTCTCTAGATGTCCCTAGAAATCTACTTGCACCCATGACACAGCAAAGGGCATATCTTATACATCTACTTATGCCCAGTCCTCTGCACTTAGTAGGTGCTCAATAAATATTGAATAAAAAAACCTCTAAATGTAAGAGTGACAAGAATAAGGATAGTGTTGTATTCTTCACTCCTGCATCCTCAGCTCCCAGTGCTGTCCTGCATGTAATTGGTGCTAAAATAACTTTTATTTATTAAGTAGATAAACTGATTAAAATTTATAAAAAGTCTTTAATGCACAACACAAAATTATCATCACCAATTTAAAACCGAAGTTTTGCACTCCAAAGATCTTACCAACTACTCTATATTAAATTACATATTTGTCTTGTCCATGTCTTTAACTCTAATCTTATACTTCCCTTAACTTCTAAATACTGTTACCTGGATAATCAAGTATTATATAGAGTCAATGTGTGCAAAATTGAATTTCCACCTACATGCTTTAATTTTCTTTTCTGATAAAGAGATCTCAGTTCCCTTGGTTATGCATAATTCCAAAAGTTCTTCGGCTTTGTCCAATTCCTCACCTCAACACTTTTTATTTTTAGCCAAGCATGATGATGAGATTTACACACTTCCACTTCTGATTTTTCCCACTATTCCTGGAAAGGCACAGCTAAGTCCTTATCATCTTTATCCTAGACTTCTGTGTTTGTTTTCTGTCTGGTTAAGTTTTCCTGGACTACTATATGGAACCTGGTCTCTTGATTTCCAATTCCTTAACTACCCTCTCCCTATTCAATCTATCCTGTGCAATATTCAGACCTAAAATACTCCTCCTAAATTTTCAGTTACTTTCCTGTTTATAAATCAGTGGTTCAAAATTTATCACTAAACAGAAGTTCAGCTCCTTTGGGGGTGCAAAATTACCAGTATCTACACCCACCCTATTTTCAGTCTTTGCTCCTTTCCTCTTTATTATTGTCATAATTATATTCCAGCCAAACTAAACTGAAACCCTCTGTTCATATTGCGTATTTTGCAAATATTTGCTTTATTGGCATTGTTCCTGAAATAACACTTTTCATCTTTTCTATCTAAATCCTACTTATCCATTAAGATTCATCTCAAATCCTACTCCCTATGTGTATGCCAAAGGAGGAATTCAGGTACAGGGTTTCTGGTTAATTACACCCATCATTTTCTAGCCCACTGGTCCATGTAAGGCCTCTCTCTTGTTTTATTCAGCTATTTATTCCCTTAACCCCCTCCCCCTGTCGCCATTACTTTGCAGCCTTTTAAGAACAACAATTTTTACATTTTTAATAGGTATCCAAAATTTATATATGCCATTGTGCTATGGAATACATTTTGTTTTTCTTGTTTTATTCAGCATTATGGTTTTTGGAGCTTTATTTACAATTTAGTGTATGCATATGGTCTCTTCCAACTGCTGTATTTTATTCCATCTATTCGCTAGTACAATGCAGCCCAAGAAACCTTTAAGGATATAAATTTGATTATGGCACTCTGTTGCTTAATAATTTTCAGTAATTTTTTAAAAATTTCACTTAGGATAAATTTCAGAATTCTTCACATGTCTATAAGGCCTTACAAGATCTGGGCTGTTTCTACCTCTTAGGGTGCATTCTTTGCCCTTCATCCCTTTGACCTCAGGTTCCTCAGACCTGTAACACTTCCCCTTTGCTCTTTGCACAAAATGTTCTCTTTTCCTTTGGGTATCAGCTTCAATTTTGCTTCCTAAGAAAAGCCTTCTAAGACTGGGGAAATAAACCAGATGTCCAAGTTTAGATATTCTTTCACATCAAATGCTTCTTATTATACTTTATACAATCTGTGTATGTATTTATTTACACATGCAATCAGTTCTTTAATACCTGTCTTACTCACTATAGAATCAGCTCCCTGAAAGCTGGGACCAGGTCTGTCTGTTTCACAGGTCCATCTTGCTTACGGTGCATGGACCGCTGGGAAGCTTTCAATTAAAAAGTGTTGAATAAATGAATGACATGGGAAAAAAGTGACTTGCCCAGCACCAGAAAACAAATTAAAGTCAAGCTCAGGACAAGAAAGCAGTACTTTCCTTTTCATGAATTCATTTAAAATATGTGTATCTATATAGATAGATATTTATTTATTCAACATGTATTTATTCATTTATATTAAGATACAGTTGATTTACAATATATTAGTTCCAATGTTAGAACATAATGATTTAAACATTTCTACAGATTGTACTCCATTTATAGTTATTACAAAACATTGGTTATATTTCCCATGCAATAGAATGTATCCTTATAGTTTATTTATTTTGTACATCGTAGTTTATATCTCAAGTCCCTACCACTATCCTGCCCCTCCCCCTCCCTCTCCTACTGAAAACCACTAGTTTGTTCTCTATATCTGTGAGTCTGCTGCTTTTTTTTAAAAATTACATTCACTAGTTTGCTCTGCTTTCTTCAGACTCCACATATATCATACCACTCCCTTCTGGCCTGAAGTTTTTCTGCTGAAAAGTCAGTTGATTGCCTTATGAGAGATACTTGTGTATTACTTGTTGGTATTCACTTGCTACCTTTAATAATCTCTTTTTATCTTCAATTTTGGCCACTTCAATTACAGTATGTCTTTGTGTGCTCCTTTTTGAGTTGATCCTGTCTGGGACACTCTGTACTTCTTGGACTTGGATCTCTGTTTTCTTTCCCAGGTCAGTGGAGTTTTCAGCTACTATATCTTCAAGTATGTTCTTGGCCTCTTTCTTTCTCTCTTGTCCTTCTGGAACCCCTATAATGCTTGATGTTGTCTCAGAGGTCTGTTAAACTGATCTAATTTCTTTTTATTCATTTTCCTTCCCAGCCTCACTGATTTACACTCTTCTGTCTTCCAGCATGCTTATCCATTTTTGTGTAACATTTAGTGTACTCTTGCTTCCTCTTAATGTATTCTTCTTTGCAGTGTTGTATTCATCTCTGCTTGTTTGTAATTTAAAACATCTTACCTCTCACTCTGCCCATCCTTTCTTCTCCCTAGTTCCTTGACATTTTTATGATCATTATCCTGAACTCTTTTTTGGTTAGATTGTCTATCTCCACTTCACTTAGTTTTTCTGGGGTTTTATCTTGGTCCTTCATTTGGAACATGTTCCTCTGTTTCCTCACTTTCCCTAGTCTGTGAATTTTACTTCTATATATCTGGAATGTTGGTTACATCTCCTGACCTTGATTAGGTGGCCTCTTATAGGCAATGTCCTGTGTGTCCTGGCAGCACATTCTGCTCTGGTCACCAGAGCTGTATGCTCCAGCTGTGCCTCCTATGTGGGCTGCCTGGGTCCTTCTGTTACAGCAGGCTGGCTGCTTTGGACAGTCTGGTAGGCATACCTGACCCCCAGTCCAGTTGGTTGTCAGGTCCTGCCTCCTACATATGCTGCCAGCCCCCACTGGTTGATGGGGCCAGTTCATGAGGTAGGTGAACTGGGGGGTCCTAAGGATAATGCTGGCTCACTGGGGGCTAGAACCAGGATTTAAGAGATCAGGCCTGAGGGCTTATGCTCACCTGTAGTAGGTGGGTTGGGCCCTGCCACAGCAATCTGAGGGGCTGTGGTTGTCTCGGTGCTGGTGTCTGCGCACCAGCGGGAGAGGCTGTTCCCGGGAGTATAGCAGACTTTCTCATGCATGGGGCCTTGGGCCAGGGCTTTCTGGGGCTGGCACAGCCCAGTGGCAAGCATAACTGGGTGCAGTGTCTCTAACTAAAGGACCCTGTGTGTACCAGCCCTGGTGCCTGTGTGTTGGTGTGTGAGGTCAGCTCTGGGGTTCCCTGGTGGATATGGCCATGTCCAGAGATGGCTGTGGGCACAGGGGTCTTAAGGCAGCCTGTCTGCTGGTGGGTGGGGCTGTGTCCCTGTCCATTTAGTTGTTTGGCCTAAGGCCACCCAGCACTGGTGTCTACAGGTTGGCGGACAAACACAGGCTGGGTCCTGAGGCTGATAAACTCAAGGAAGGATTCCAAAATGGCACTTGTTGGCACTAGTTTCCATGTGTTAGAATGAGCTGCCCAAAGTGACTGTCGCCAGTGTCTGTGTTACTAGGGTGGGCTCCAGTTTTCTGCTGCCTCTGTGGGAGAATCTTTAAGATCTGCAGGTAGGTCTGACTCAAGCTCCTTTCAAATTACTGCTTCTGCCCTAAGTCGTGGAGAATGTTAGATTTTGTGTGCATCCTTTAAGGATGGAATGTCTATTTCCCACAGTTCTCTGGGTCTCTTAAAAATAAGCCCTGCTGGCCCACAAAACCAGGTGTTCTGGAGGCTTGTCTACCCAGTAAAGGTGCCCTGGGCTGGGCATCTGATGTGGGGCTCTGACCCCTTGCTCCCTGGAGATAACCTCTGCAATTGTAAGTGTTTACCTGTTTGTGTGTCTCCTAGCTGGGGGGGGTGCCTTGACTAGACTGCAAATCTATCCCTGTTACCCATCTTGTTGTGGTTCCTTCTTTATAACTTTAGATAAAGAAGATCTTTTCTAGTAGGTTTTAGTCTTTTCCATCAGTGATTGTTCTGTAAATAATTGTAATTTTGATGTGCCAGTGAGAGGAGGTGAGTTCAGGATCCTTCTGCTCTGCCATCTTCTATATATGTGCAAACACTGTCTTTTATAACCTACTCTCAGGAGCCAAACTCCATCATTCCTGCCACATTGTATACTATAGGGAAGCAGGTGTTTTTGAATTTGATGTTGTGTATTTTTATGTCTATTCCCAGCTCAGTGCTTTTCACACAGTAGATGCTTTGTAGGTAGTGCACAAAGACAGAAATATTAAAAAATGGAACTGTTGTATTAGGTAACTTTGTATTTACAACAAATGGCTACTGATTATTTTGCTGAAACTGCAAATCTTAGAATTTAATGATAAAAAATACTTGTCATTGCTTTTTTTTTTTGTACTTATAAGCAGGCACTACAATTTTGTTTAGATTTTACCAGATTGAAACTGCTTTCTTTGCTTTCATGAGATCAGAGCTACATTCAGAAGGTGTCTCCAGGAGATTCTGACTCAAAAACTGCCTTTTAAAATGTGTAGAAAGCTAAGTTTCAAACTGTGACTGAATAGAGAAAATCAATTTATGAATGTTCAATTTGTGCTGATTTTAATAAAAGAGAAAGGCTAATGTCTTCTCCACTTAAGAGAGGATGGATGGATTCAAGTTTCTAAGTGTATTTCCTTTACTCCAGGAGAAGAAGAATAATAAACTATCATTTCCTAACTTGTTTTTCTGCTTGAGCAGGTTTTACCAATGGGCCTGTCACAACACTAAAATTGGATGCTTCTGCTATGTTTTTTTATAAATCTAATTATCTTGAATCCTTGCAGTATCAGCCAAACAAGCAAACAAATAAAATGCTTAAGGAATCTCCAAAGTAACATTTTTCTTGTTTAATTTTTAGCAGTATCATTGAAATCACTGTGTCTTTCACAAGTGGCATATTTATACTACTTACTGAACCCAGTCCTTGAAATCCAAAAATTCTGTTTTTCTCTGTTACCTTCAGAAAGTTAAATTACTTGGAAAGTGGTACTATTTTAACTTTTGGTAGTGCTAATAGGTAAGAAAATGGGAAATATCACCTCTATTCAGGGTGACTGAGAGTGATGGATTAAAGAGTCTTTTGTCCCACCGGCCTGTCTCAGTATCTGATGGTCTGCCATCTGAGACTTATTCTTTTGGCTTAAGCTATTATGTTTATAGAATTCTCTCATTTGCAAAATTCAGTGTAATTTTCAGTGTTTATCCATTCATTAATTGCTTAATCATCACACCATAATTATGATATAGCCATGTAAGTGATTTGCACCCAATAATAGGAAGGGAAACTGAATTACAACAAGATTATATTGTTTGTTCAAGGACTCAGAGCAAACGGTAAGGCCTTCTGACTGGAGTGTTTCACCAGCATCACCCCAATTCTGCCCCTCTTACTCATCTCATTGTGGTCCCTTATTTGTATCTTTAGGTAAAGAAGATTAATGCTTACTTATTGTAAGTACTTTGGGGCTATTATGAGACAATTTTCATCATTTGAACTTTTCTTGCTTCCCAATAATCCTTCATTGGGTAGCCTCTTGTTTATCTTGTCTTGGAAGAGTCCATTCCACCAGGAGATGGCTTTGTCCAACAAAATTTATTTCTATCTGGTGCCATCATGACCTCCCAGGGCTCCTGGAGGATGCTACTGTTGAATTCTAAAGCTCTTTATAATCTACCTGTTGGGATTCAGAAAAATGAAAAATTAAACTTTATGTAAGGCTAGAATAAAATTAAGGAAGGAAAAAGAGTATGCTGGGCCTTTGACTCTGACCTTAGGATCATGTCAAAGAGGAGTCCAGGGATAAATTTGCAGCTATGGATATGAAACAGATTTTTAAAGTGGTGACAGAAAATACGAGAGCCTGGGATAAAAAGACTAAATCCAGGGATTTTGCATTAGTCAAATCTCTTCAGTTACATATGGAAATACCCCAACTCCGCAGTTTACCCTAATACAGAAAATTAATTAGATCATGTGATGAAATGGAAGAACAGAGTGTAATAAGGTGAATACAATCTAGTATTAGGGAGAGTCATAGCCAGGGACTTGAACTACGGTGTCCATTTCTAATTTTCTCTCCTCTCTGTGGAGAGTGATGTGGAAAATGAGGTCTTTGAAAATGGACCTTAGCCCTGTACACAAGTTCTTTAACTACATGACCAGAGTTTTAAAGAATTTTTTTCCCCTAGGTGGAGTTAGAAGTTTTTATGAGACAAGACTAATAGAACCACTTTGGGTTATGTGCCAACTTCTTTATCAATCAACATGTATAGCTATAATGAGTTTAATTATGGCCTGGTTTTGCTCATGTGCCCACAGCTGTAGCTAGGAAGGTAAGTTTGATTGTCAGAAGAAAGGGAAATGGTGAATTTATTGCATTTTGGATTAGAAATAGATTAAAGAGAGTTTGGTATGCGCTGCCAAAGAATTTGGAGTTTATCTTATATGCATAGTTTATTCATTGGAGGATTTAAAACTAGGAAAACCATATGGAAAAAAATTGGTCAACTTAGGAGAAATGGACACATTTCTGGAAACATACATTCCACCAAGACTGAATCAAGAAGAAACAGACAACTTGGCTGGATTCTGTGCACTTGAGCGCTTCTTCAGATTTTACAGTTCTGGTTTGCCTTGTGACCTCTATTCTCTGATGAATCTAATAAAAGTTACTTTTACAGTTTGATTAGCTTTTTTTTTTCTTGAAAGCACAGGAGTGATGAAATCCCAGCTCTTTACATAACAAAACTGATGCTAGAAATCCAAAACCATCATTTAAACATTTATTATGAAAATTTTAGAACACACAAACATTATGAAGACTAGTGTACAGAATCTTTGTATTCCCATCACACAGTCAATCACAAATAAAATCATTTGTTGTGGCCATTAGATCGTCAGCTGCTACTGCTACCCCCTGACAGTGAGAGGAGGGAACTCAGGACATGAAAGAACAGGACACTGGCCCTAGATGGCTAGGTACATATCAAAGTAATGATTTCCATGAGCCTGGACCTTTACACCTTCCCATCGATAAAAAAGGGCTAAATTCATTAACTTGAGATATCTGATTTTCTTCAATTAACAGTAATCTTTTGATGTTCCACCTACCTGGTCTTTGCTGCAAAAACTCATACGTTCTGGCTTCTACCTTGCCACATTGGAAAGCTTCTTAGAGAAATCTGAGATGCTGTGTCCTGGGCTCCAGTCCTAAGAAAATCCACGGAATAAAACCTAACTCTCAGCTTTTAGGCTGTGAACTTCATTTCAGCCGGCAAGACAAAGAATGGGAACTTGGCGGGTCTGTACATTGCCTTGTCTTCGTAAAAAAGAAGGTCATCTGCGCGTCTTCCTTAAGTCATGTGCGGAAAGGTGACCACGCAGTAAGACGCTTCCCAAAATCAAAAGGGGTAGGGAGTTCTTTTTCTATTTTTCAAAGTATAGTTAATTTACAATTCTGTGTTAGTTTCTGGTGTATAGCTCAATGATTCAGTTATAGAATATAATATATATATATATTCTTTTTCATTGTAGTTATTAAAAGATACTGAATAAGTTCCTCATTGTTTTCCAGGAGCAGAGGACTCAGGTAAAGTTCAACATTATCATAAATTTCCCATAAAGTGTTCACTGATGATTTTAGCAGCATTGATGTGCATTTCCTAGACCATTACTTCATTAAAAGGTGTACCTATTGAAAATATCAATCAGTATTTATCCTATGTGATAGATTCAATGCATTGTCTTCAGTGCATGTGTTATTTTGAGGTGTTTCTACTCCTCACTATTTAATTTTCCTAGTTTAGAGTTTGCATCTATTATGACTTAAATAGTATGTAACTCCCCAAATGAACTCATTTTGTAAGCAATTAACATTAAAGTTCTTCAGAATGTTTGTGTAAAATTCTGATTTTGAATTAGATACATAAAAGATGGTTTAGAATGTTTATATTGCAATGAGATAAATTAAAGCTTCGGAGGTTTTGTGTGTTTGGTGTTTTTGCTGTTTCTTAATAGTTATATTTTTAAAAGGCACTGTTACTTAGAAGATTTGAAAAAATAATCCACTTATCTTCCTACATATCTGAAATTTTTCTTATCACTGAAATATATAAAACTTTTTTAATCCATTACTGCTGAAATTAACTGTTTAATAAAATTAACCTCCACTCTTTCCTATTCTAATGAAAATTGAATTTTATTTTTTCCCTGTAATTTCTCTGCAATTTTTTCAGGCACCATCCAGATAATAGCTGGATATATAATGTTAGTTTCACATTATGCATCAAAATGTAGAGGTGACACTTTAAGAGAATGTTAGCAAACCATCTAGATATTTAGAAAATTATGAAGCCTTTATCTTGGCGTTCATATTCATCATAATCATCTAAAGGCAATCATACAGTTGATGAGGAAAATTAACTCTTTATGTTACTATTCACAGCAATAAAAGTAAAGAATGGTAGAATTAGGAAATCACCATTTTGCAGCCTCTAAGGAATAAATGGATGGAGACAATAGTCATGAGTAGCTGAGGACAACATACAAATATGGAAGACCATGGTGGAAGAACACACCACTATCTATGAAGTAGTTTTGTGGCTTGAGATACATAGATAAAGAGTCACTATAGATTAAGCATGGATATGGACAAAGACATAGAGCCAGATACACAATTTTCCTGCATTTCTACAAGTTGGTGCTTAGATTCAGAGGCTTGAACAAACTTAACCTCTCTCACTCAAATGTACTTCTTAAATAACCTAAGAATATTATCAATTATTTAATTATAGTGATTGAATTTATTTATTATATGCTCTTATCTTATGCTGACAAATACAAGTTTAAAATGTATTTTTTTAAGTTGTGTAATAATTAATTTTACTCAACTGGGCAGATCATTTATGAACATAAACTTGCAATTTTTTTATGATTAACTCTGTTCATGATCACATTCTGTCATAATTTCAGTTGGCCATCTAGGGTAGACATGTACATATACACTGTATCAAGGAGTGTCTTTGCTGGAAATGTCAAATACTGGTAATCATGGTATTTAATGTGAACAATGTGTCTTATTCTACTACTCAGTTTGTATGCAAATTATTTCTTATGTTAATATTAAAGGATAAGGAAAATTGAAGGAAATTGACAAGGAGATTGGAGACTAAAGAAGCCATGTAGCTTTCTCAACATTACTTAATTATGGAGGTACTAAAATGTAGTTCTGTTTGACTCCCATGCCCCTATTTTTAGTCACAAAGATTAACTTATCCTAAGTGCTAAAGTTAATTTCAGTGACAAGTGACATAAGAGAACCAACTTGAACATTAAACAAAGTTCTCCTTGCCTTAACACTCAATATGTTTTAAGATGACCTGATTATTTCAAGTAATACCTACACACTCACTGTATGACTTGGCTTTTCTATTCCTGCATATTTACCCAAAAGAAACGAAAACATCTTTCCACATCAGAACATGAACGAACCAAAAGCTGTATTAGTCCTACTGCAGTTGTAACAAATGACCACAACCTAGTGACTTAAGACCACACTAGTTTATTCTTTAGAGTTCTGCAGGACAGAGTCTAAAATTAAGGGGCTGGCAGGGCTGCATTCCTTCTGGAGGCTTTAGGGAAAAATCCACTTCCTTGCCTTTTTCAGCTTCTTGAAGCCACTTTCATTCCTACTCACGTTGCTCCTACTACTGCTTCTGTCATAACATCCCCTCTTAGATCATAGCAATATACTCACAATAGCCAAATTCTTTCCTTTATTGATGTATAGTCAGTTACAATGTATCAATTTCTGGTGTATAGTGTGAAGCCCCAGTCGTGTATATATACATATATTCATTTTCATATTCTTTTTCATATATAAAGGTTATTATAAGATATTAAATATAGTTCCCTCTGCTATACAGAAGAAATTCAGTTTTTAATCTATTTTTATATATAGCGGTTATCATTTGCACATCTCAAACTCCCAAATGTATCCATTCCTACGTAGCCACTAGATTGTTTACTACATCTACTGTATGGAAATTCCTCAAAAGACTAAAAATAGACTTACCATGTGATCCAGCAAGCCCACTTTGGGCAAATATCCAAAGAGAACTCTAACTCAAAAAGATACATGCACCCCAATGTTCACAGCAACACCCTTTACAATAGTCAAGACTTGGAAGCAACCTAAATGTCCATTGACAGATGACTGGATAAAGAAGTTGTGGCCTATTTATACAATGGAATGCTATTCAGCCAATAAAAAGAATAAAATAATGTCATTTACTGCAACATGGATGGACCTGGAGATCATCATTCTAAGTGAAGTAAGCCAGAAAGAGAAAGAAAAATACCATATGATATCACTCCTATATGGAATCAAAAAAAAAAAAAGAGAGAACGAAAAAGAAAAAAGAGAATACTAATGAACTTATCTACAAATCAAAAACAGAGTAATAGTCAAATTCTTTTAGAAACCCAAATATCTATCAGCAATTGAATGGGTAAACAAATTCTGGTTTATCCACACTGTGGAATACCATTCAGCAATAGATAGAACCACAGTGAGGATAAATCCTGAATACACAACGCTAAGCTACATAAGCCAAATACAAAAGACCACAACAGTATGATTCCATTTATACAAAATTCCAGAGAAGTCAAACTATTGTGGCCAAAAGTAAATCATTGTTTGCCTAGGGCCATGATTTCAGTGAGGGGATTAACTGCAAATAGAAGAAGTTTATAGAATGATGGACATGGTAGTGTTTACACAACATTATAGAATTTTCACAAGTCAGCAACTGTATACTTAAATCAGATGGGTTTGAATTTGTGTAAATCACATTTCAATAAAATTTTCCAGTGACTGGATTTGCTAATGATATAAACCTTGTCAACTTATGAGCAGTGAATTTCACCTTGTCCATGATGCAATACACATAGGATTAATTAGAAGTCATCAGAAAGTCAAATTCACTAACAGAAATTAAAGTCAGACATTTTTCCTTTTAAAAACCTGAGATGAAGCATTCAAAAGTAGAAAATGTCACCAATAAAATTTCAAAGCTTCTTAGATAATTTTCTTTTCTTCTCAGAAGCCAAAACACCTAGCCAAGGATTGTGTTCAAACTAGTTCCAGAAAAGGTATACAAAGGGTTTAAATGAAAACCAAGTCATTATTTTCTATAAAATTTAACCTGAAGATGATAGAAGCACAGAGAGTAAACCATAAAGTAAAATTTGGTGTGAAATCCTCAAGGAAATGAATATCAACAAAATAACTCTTATTCTTTAAAACATCTTCATTTGTTAAACAGTTCAAAAATATTGTTTTGTATAGTGCTTTAGGCCAAAACACCAAAGAGATTTTTTTCTTAAATTATGATTATTATGATAAGCATAAAATGAACATATATGTCTGACTTAACGTAAATTAATAAAGTTTAATTTCTCTCCATTCTTGCCAAAGAAACCACAGAGCAACTTCAATTCATCTTTCTGCAGAAGTATCTGAGAAACAGGAGTGATTAATTTGTGAGTTATTTACAAATGCTCACTGAAGAACATACGCTGCTGACTTACGTGACAACTAGAGGTCTATGAAAAAGACAGTGCTCACTCATCAAAGGGACATTATCACCATAAAGTAAGTACATCCTGAGTGTGTTAAAACTGTCACAGGAGGGTGATATGCATTAAAGGCAGCTTATAAACTTAGAACCCTGAGCACCAATGGCTAAAACCATCTATTCTGCTCAGGTGTGAAACATTACATATATATTATTACCAATTAAATTGCCCTGTGCCATTCATCAAGTATTGTCTTCAACTCATGCTTCAGCTCTGCAACCGACCTAAGACTATCTCTTAGACTCTTACCACATGCATGTCCCTCAACTGTATCATTCCATTGTATCTGGACTGTTATACTGACCTCCTGCATACCCATCCCCCCATCCTTAATGGCTCCCTTCGACATGCTCTGCTACCAGGAAACATCTAAAACTAAGTCTGGTCATATGACCTCCCACTTAATTTTTTTCCCCTGCCTCTTGATGCTTCCAGTTTGAAATTGGAATGTTTTGGCTTGCATTCAAGATTTCAAATGATCTGGCCCCTTATCCACCTTTCTAGTCTCATTACCCATCAGCTTTCCTCATGTCTCTACTGCAGTAAACACATACAAGTGTGTTACCATTCAGAAATATTAAAATGCTTTCCATAAACACTCCAATTTATTGCACATCTTGGATATTTTCTGATCTCTACCTTTGCCTTGTCTTCTTGCTGAATTTTTAAAATATTTTTTATGCACTCAGCTTAGTGTTACTTTCTCCCTGAGGCATTCTCTGACCCAACATATAATGACTATTCATTCCTTCTTCTGTGTTATTGTTGTATTACTGGAAAAGTTATTTTGTATTAATTACTTACAAACAATTTACTTGCCTGGTCTTTTTATTTCTATACTGCAATTTTCTTGGGTAGAGGAAGCATTTTATTTATCTTTGCAAACCTGGTGACTGGCACATAGAAGCTACTTACTGTATGTTGAAATGGGTCTTAGAGACAATTCTGTATTAATGACAGCTTAGATTAGATGGTTTCTAATGTCCTTTTCAAATGATGGATTCTTGTATCTCCTGCATTTTTGTAACAGAGCTTCAGTTTGACAAACCCTGTCCCTTTCTAGTTTAATTGTCTTTGTCAGGAAATTTTTGATTATTATAAAAGATGATTATTTATATATGAGGAAGAGCAAATATAACACCCTCTTCTAATTTTTAACAGTGTATAAATATTTTAGAATATTATTCTTTCCCAATATTTCTGGATCTCTTAGGGCATTCATAATATAAAACAAACATTAATTTAAGTTCATTCAATTTTCATGTATTTACTCTTAATCTGATTTATTAAAATATTCAAAAATTGTCACTAAACATACAGTACTCACTCTGATGAAAACCAACATACATGTCACTCTTTAGTTCAGCAGTGTTACTTGAATCAATTACCTTTTGAGAAGGGTACATTTCCAATGGTTGTTAGCTGAAATATTTTTAAAAAAATGTCTTTCCCTCAAGCTTTTACTTTTTATTTTTGTAAAAGTTAAACATTCACTCTCTCTGTGTGGTGTGCATTTTAATAACACATTTTGGGAACACTGACTCATTCATCCAATTTTCTATGTGGATAAAAGACTGAGAATCCTTGCCCTCATAAAAACCATCTAAAAGACACTCTGAAAAAGATTTCAATACCTCTTCTATTCAGTGAGATAAATGTTTATTGTTCTGTTTAAACAAGCTGATTTCTCATCCCTACCACACTATTCACACTGAGATTTATTACTCTTTCCTAACTAACTCCATGGTGCATAAATGAAGTTTATAGGAACTGTCAAAAGTGCTCTGTGAAATCCTTAAAAACAGAAACTTATGCCTGAAAATATAACTCTTAGGTGTATCAAGATAACTAGAAATACAAAAACAGATTTGTATTTTTAAAAAATCCAGATTTTCACTGTAGGGACCTGTTCAATCTAATGGCTAAGTGGTGGATGCAGACAAATGGTCTACCCTATGTAACCACCTCCCCCAAGGTGCACCCTTGTTCTCCTCTGAGAAACTGTTCTATCAGTGCTTTGCTTTCTTTTATGTCTCTCTCGTTTCTTTTCATCTCTCCCTCAACACTAGCATTTCCTTCCCTATACATCCACTTTTAACCTCTATCCTTAAGAAAGTCTTTCTTTGACCTGTTAACATTCTTTCTTTAACTGTCAAACGTCATTAAAACATAATTTATTCTTATTGCCTTCCTCTTCCTTTCAACTCACATGCTAGCCTCTTGCAAAGTGGCTTTTGTACAATTTTATAGGGACTTTTCTTAGCCGTTGCTGTCCTCAAATGCTCTGTTGGATTAGCTATGTTAGCATTATAAATACCTTTTTCTTCCCTTTCTGGAAATTCTTCCTCCCTAAATTACATGCAGCTGTATTCTTGGTTAATTTACTTGATGGAAATCTTGGGTGTGTGTAAAATTCTGACTGTCTAGGTCAAATTCTTACTCCATCATCAACTGCTGTGACCTAGCAAAGTTACTTGCCCTCCTTGTGCCTAAGTGTCCTTAGCTAGGTAAGGGTTTTATCTTTAAAGCAGGTAATCTGTCTCTCCCACTGAAGAAAAAGTAGTTAACGTAAAACTGATAGGTCTTCTCATATCCAGACAAATCTAAAAGAATTTCTCAAGCAAAAAAAAAATAAATATTTTTGAAAATCTATATTGTACCATATGTAATTCATTGCATAAAACATCACAGAATTTTTGAAGACTAAATAATAAAATGTACATGAAACTAAAATATAATAAATCTACATGTTTTATTCAGTATTTAACACATATTTGATTCTCCATTAAGTACCAGAAAGTAGCCATGGCAGGTGCCTGGACTTACCATCATGAGTAAAGCATGAAATCTGTTAGATGTTAACCTTAGACTCATTTATTTTGTAATTTAACTGGCATCAATGGAATTTAAGCATTTGAAACATTCATTTGAAAACTGTGAAAATGCAGTTAATTAAGGCATAGAATTTCCTGTTGTAATATAAAAATCCTTTCAAATCTTTTTTTAACATTAACAGTTTCAAAGGCCAAAATTTATGTAGACTAAAATTTTACATCACTTTACTCATTTGCCCCAGGGTCTCTGAAATTACTTGTAGACTTCATAATGTAAGCTCAAACCTAAGATGTGTACTTCCATTTTAGAGAAGTATATGTTGACTTAAAATTGGCATATTACAGACTGAAAATCTTATGTCTCACATTTCCCTGAGAGTAACCGTAGGGAAGGAGGAGTTCCTTAGAATCACAAGCATGAAATAGGAAATACTAATGTGTTTGCTATTAATACAATTACTGGGAGGAGCAACCAAGATAGCAGAGTAGAAGGATGCTCTTAGCTCAACCTGTCCCATGAATACACCAAAAGAGACATCTGCAGATCCACCCATTCACTCAGAACACCTGCTGAACTTTGACAGATCATTGATTTCTTCAAAAGACAAAATTCCTCACAAATCTGGTAGGAGGTAAAAACAAAGAAGAAATAGAAGGAAAAACAAATTAGTGAAGGACCTCCACCAAGGAAGGGAATGGCAAAGAATGTATAGTGCTCTTATACTGGGATGCCCATCTCCAATGGAGAGGTCAATGGGGATGGACGGGGACCTTCAAGGCTTGGAAGAGTACACAGCAGCCTCTTGGCCTATGGAACTATGAGAAACTGGCATGAAGGGTCTCTGCGACCCCCAGCCCTAGATGCAAACCGGCAGGGAGAATAGAAGCATGGCTCAGCCACAGCCACCATATTCACTGGTGCACAGCTCCCAGGCAGAGGTGGGGTTGAAAACTGAATCCATAGGTGGGACTGAGATTTGTTTACAGCTCCAGGAAGAGGGGACAATTTTGCTACAAGGGTGACTGTGGAACCACACCCCTAAGACAAATGGGGCAAGGAGCAGAGTTGTGGCACTCAGCAGAAGTGAGGGCTGGTGTAGCGTTTCCAGTGGGCCTGCCTACCTTCGGTGGCCACAGCATTGTGCACAGTGCTGACCTGGTAGCTTGAACTCACAATTGCTACAGGGCTGGAGGCTCTACTGGTGCCGGCCTCTAAGACAAATAAGCGGAGTTCACACAGCAGAGCAAATGCAGGAGCAGCACTTGGCCCTGGGGATGACAGTGACCCAATTGCATGCCAAGATCCAGGTGTGTGACCCAGAAGTCATTGGAACTGCACTGGTAGCTCTGAGGGCAGAGAACCTGGGAACAGCAGAGCAGAGCAGTGACAGCCCTGCAACTAAAGCGGGGAGAATGGCAGCATCAACAAAGAGCACTTAAAGTGCTCCAACCCCACCGACCACACACCTCAGCTGAGAAATGGGTCTGGAAGCCTCCATTCAGACAAAAGGGAAGAGATTTGACCCCTGTCAGAGCTGTGACAACCACAGAACAAAAAGAAGGCCCCACTCAACAACCAGGGCAGCCTCTGACCATCAAAACAACTGCCATATCCACAATCAAAGGGGTGACAGCCAACACACATGGAAGAAAGACATGGCAACCATCCATACTAAAAACAGATGTCATGGCAAAATTGCTAGAGGTGCACATTCTACAAAGGAACACATCCTATTAAAATTTAAAAAAACAAAAACAAAAACAGCCCTTTAACACCACAGTAGATAACTGATACACCATAATCCGTAGTCTAAGAGAGATATAGGCAGAATGAAGAAGCAAAAGAACTTCCAATTAAAAGAATGAGAAGTTCCCTGAAAGAACAATCAATGAGATAGACCTTGATAGTCTACTAGATCATGACTTCAAAAAGGGGGTAATAAAACACTGAAGGAAATGTGAGTAACAATGAATAGAGACAGAGAGTAATATGAAAAGGAAATAGAAACTATAAAGAGAAGCCAATCAAAAACAGAAAACTCAATGGCTGGGAGAAGAGCCAAGCTAAGGGCATTCAAAAACAAACCAGATAATGCAGAGGAACAAATGACTTAGAAGACAGGATAACAGAAATCACCCAATCAGAACAGCAGACAAAAAAGCAAGTAAAAATCAGTGAAAGCAATATAAGGTACCCATAGGATAATATAAAGCATGCCAACCAACACATAATAGGAGACCCAAGAGGGCAAGAAAGAGCATAAAGGATTGAAAAAGTATTTGAAAAAATCATGAATGAAAACTTCCCAAATCTAAAGAAGGAATCAGATATCCAAGTACAGGAAGCACAGAGGGTCCCAAATAAGAATGCAAACAGACTCACACCAAGACATAACATAATCAGGATGGCCAGGGTTAAAGATAAAGAAATGATTCTAAACACAGCAAGAGAAAATAGAGTTACAAGGAAATACCCATAAACCTTTCAGCTGATTTCTCAACACAAAAATTGTAGGCCAGAAGGGAGTGGCAAGATATCTTCTAACTCCTGAATGAGAAAAAGCTGCAACCTAGAATACTCTATCCAGCAAGGCTATCCTTTAGAATAGACAGAGAGATTAAGAATTTCAGACAAGCAAAAACTGAAAGAATTTAGCAATACTAAACTTATGCTAAAAGAAATATTGAAAGGTGGTCTACTGTAAATAGAAAAGAATCAGGATGTTATACAAATGAGAAAAATCATAATTGGAAAGACAATAACTACAATGAACTAAAACAGAACAAACATAAGGATGTGAAAGAAGACATCAAAATCATTAAGGGTGAGAGAGGGAGCAAGAAAATATAGATTTTTTTTCATTCTTTTTAGGATGTGTTTGAGCTTATATGACTATCAGTTTAAAGCAAACAGATATAGTAATGGGTTAAATATACTTGAAAATCAGGGTAACCACAAATCAGAAGCATAAAATAACATCACAAACACACACAAAAAGAAATCAAGCTAATACAAAAGAAAATTATTAAACCACAAAAAGAAAAAGAAAGGAACAAAGAGGAAATAACAAATCAACTGTAAAACTAAGTTCAAAATGGCAATAAATACACACCTATGTATAATTACCATAAATGTCAATGGACTAAATGCCCCAATCAAAAGACATAGAGTGGTAGACTGCATAATAAAATAAAAATCTACAATACCCTGCATTAAAGAGACCCATTCTAGGGGAAGGATACACAAAGATTGAAAGTGAGAAGATAGAAAAAAGATATTTCATGCAAATGGAAATAATAAGAAAGTAGGAGTAGCAATATTGGTTTCAGACAAAATAGACTTTAAAACAAAGGCCATAAAGATAAAAAAGGATGCTATGTAATGAGTAAAGGAACAATAAAAGATAAGGATATTACACTTGTTTACTCATATGCATCAAATATAGAATTACCTAAATACATAAATCAAATATTAACAGACATAAAGGGAAAAACTGATGGGAGCACAATCAAAGTATCAGACTTTAACACCCTATTAACATCATTGGACAGTTCTTCCAGACAGAAAATCATTAAAGCAACAGAGATACTAAATGACACAATAGAATAGCTGGACTCGATTGATAATTTAAGGATATTACATCCAAAACAAAATTACATTCTTTTCAAGCGCACATGGAACATTCTCTAGGATAAATCACGTACTTGGGCACAAAAGAAGCCTCAACAAATTTAAGAGAATACAAATTATTTCAAGCATCTTTTCTGACCACAATGTCATCAAACTAGAAATTAACCACAGAAATACAAAGGAGAAAGAAAAACAGCATGTAGATTAAACAACATGCTACAAAAAGAAAAAAAAAAGGGGTCAATGATGAAATCAAAAAAGAAATTAAAAAATAGTTTAAGACAAATGACTATGAAATAGATGCAAAAATCCTCAACAAAATATTAGCAAATAGATTCCAGCAGCACATAAAAATGATCATACACCGAGCTCAAGTTGGATTCATCCCAGGGAAATAAGGATGGTTCAATATATGCAAATCAATCAACGTGATACACCACATCAACAAGAGAAAGGACAAAAATCACAGGTCATCTCAGTAGATGCAGAAAAAGCATTTGATAAAATTCAACATCCATTTATGATAAACACTCTTATCAAAGTGGATACAGAGGGAATATATCTCAACATATAAAATCTATGACAAACCCACAGCCAGCATAATACTCAACAGTGAAAAACTGAAAACTTTCCCACCAAAATTTGGGACAAGACAAGGATGTCCACTTTCACCATTTTTATTCAACATAGTCTTGGAAGTCCTAACCATAGGAATCAGGCAAGAAAAAGAAATAAAAGGGATCCAAATTGAAAGAGAAGAGGTAAAATTGTCACTATATGTGGATGGCATAATACTATATATGGAAAACCCTGAAAGCTCAACACAAATCCTACTAGAGCTGATAAAATTACTTGACAAGGCACCAGGATATAAGATTAACATACAGAAATCAGTTGTATTTCTTTATACTAACAATGAATTTGCAGGAAAAGAAAGTGAAGAATTAATCCCTTTTAAAATTGCATCCAAAATAATAAAATATTTAGGAATAAATCTGGGCAAAGTGGTGAAAAACTTACATGGAGAATTACAAAATATTGATTAAGAAAATTAAAGATGACAAAGAAATGAAAATATATCCCATGCTCTTCGATTGGAAGAATCAATACTGTTAAAATGGCCATTCTGCCCAAGACAATCTACAAATTTATTGTGATCCCTATCTAATTACCCCACACATTTTTCACAGAACTAGAAGACACAATCCTAAAATTTATATGCAATCACGAAAGACACAGAATTGACAAAGCAATGCTGAAAAAAAAGAACAAAGTTGAAGGAATAACCTTCCCAAACTTCAGGCAATACTACAGAGTTACATTAATCAAAACAGAATGGCATTGGTATGAAAACAGACATATCAATAAATGGAACAGAATAAAGAGCCCACAAATAAACCCACAGACCTATGGTCAATTAATCTTCTACAAAGGAAGCAAGAATATACAATGGAGAAAAGACAGTCTATTCAGCAAGTGCTGTTGGGAAAACTGGACAGCAGCATGTAAATCAATAAATTTAGAACACTCCCTCCCACTGTACACAAAAATAAACTCAAAATGGCTTAAAGACTTAAATATGACAAGACACATTAAACCTCCTATAAGAAAACACAAGCAAAACACCGTCTGACATAAATCTTAGCAATGTTCTCTTAGGCAGACTACCCAGGCAATAGAAATAAAAGCAAATATTTAACCAATGCAACCCAGTTAAATTTATAAGCTTTTGAACAGCAAAGGAAATCATAAACAAAGTAAAATGACAATCTACGAAATGGAAGAAAATAATTGCAAATGATGTGACTGATGAAAGTTAATTACCAGAAGATATAAACAGCTCATACAACAAGAAATTCTCCAATGAAGACATATCAATGGCTAATAAGCACATGAAAAAAAATGCTTAGTATCACTAATTAGCAGAGAAATGCAAATCAAAACTGCAATGAATTATCACTGCACACCAGTCAGAATAGCCATCATTTCAAAAGCCCATGAATGATAAGTGCTGGAGAAGCTGTGGAGAAAACGGACCCCTAACATACTGCTGGTGGGAATGTATGATGCAGCCACTGTAGAAAACAGGATGGAGATTCCTCAAAAGACTGAAAACAGACTTACCATATGATCCAGCAATCGCACTTCTTGGCACATATCCAGAGGGAACCTTAATTCAAAAAGATACATGAACCCCAATCTTCGTAGCAACACTATATACAATAGCCATGTCATGGAAGCACCTAAATGTCCACTGATGGATGACTGGATAAAGAAGTTGTAGTATAGTCATACAATGGAATACTACTCAGCCATAAATATAAAAAATGCCATTTGCAGCAACGTGGATGGACCTGGAGAATGTCATTCTAAGTGAAGTAAGTCAGAAAGAGAAAGAAAAATACCATATGAGATCACTTATATGTGGATTCTAAAATAAAAGAAAAAAGAGGACATAAATGAACTCATCTACAAAATAGAACCAGACTTACAGACAATCGTATGGTTACTAGGGTGGGAAGGGATAAATTTGGGAGTTTGAGATTTGCAAAAGTTAGCTACTATATATAAAAATACATTAAGAATAAATTTCTAAAAACAAAATTTCTTCTGTGCAGCACAGAGAACTGTATTCAATATCTTGTAATAACCTTTAATGAAAAAGGATATGAAAATGAATATATGTATGTATATGCATGACTGGGACATTGTGCTGTGCACCAGAAACTGACACATTATAACTGATTGTACTTCAATTAAAAAAATACCATTATTGGAAATATGTACACATTTGCAAATAGAAAGTTCAGGTTTGAGTAAAGATAAGAGGAAAGAGAAGTCTAATTTTTGAGCAAATCTGTAGTGCTTTTATTGTATGTAGTGATTTTGATAACAATATAAATCTGTATTTTAATATAAAGAAAGTGCTTTGGGAAATATATTGCAATAAATCTTATTGCTTTTTTAACATTACCCTTTTTATATAATGTCACATACTCTTGTCTTACCTTAATATCAGTTCAAAATATTCATTAATCTGCTTGAAATTGTCTGATGGCTGGCATATTGAAATGTTCTGCATGGTTCATAATACATTTTTTCTTTTCCTCTGTAATATCTACACTTAGTCATTACACAGAAAACTCATTGTTTTTGCCAGAATTTCATTACAACTTCTGTAACTGTGAGGGAAATCAGACAAGTTTTCCATTATGTTGATACGGATGTTTATTTTATTATTTTATTTTAATATACTTTTTAAGGATTGAGTGTTTCTACTCTTTACTCAGTCTGTTTAATTCAATATCTCTACTTTTAAGTGGGACAAACCACTCAGCTACGATTCTTTTGCTTTTTTTTCTTCTTTCCTCAGTTTCCTCCTCTCCTTCCCTAATGAGAGGTGGGGTTGGGGGATACAAATGAACTTAACCTGAAACAAGTAATCTAGGTGACAAAATGCAGTTAGAGTGGATAAGGTAGGTTAATTCCATTCCCCGTCTTTTGTGTCAAGAATTGGTGTATTGTTTAACTGCAGAATATTACATAAGGTTACTGTTTTTAATTTTCCATTTCAAAACACACACACACAACCCTTTCACAGATTTGGGGGAAAGATTTACCTTAGTTCCTTTAAGAAAAATAGAAGTTTAATATCCCTTTGTCTACAAAACCCCCAAATATCAGCCTCAGGAACACAGGACAGAGCAGTGGTTTTAAACTTTATGTTGGAAAAACAATCACCTGAATTTCCTGTGAAAGAAGCAAATGCTTCAGAAATACTCTCAAAGACACCAATTTAAGGAGTCTGGGTGGACTGTACAGGAATCTGTACTTCTATAAAAATGCCATGTGATTCTGGTTCAGATAATTTGAAGGCCATGGTTTGGGAAATTTTAGCCTGAATTTTGGCTTCCTGGGTGAAAAAAAAAATTAAAGTTCTAAACTGCCACTATTCAAAAAATAATACAGATTTTTCTCAACTTAGGATAGGATTATGTCCCAATAAACTCATAATTAAGTTGAAAATATCATTAGCTGAAAATGCATTTGATACACCTAACCTACCTCCCAAATGTCATAACTTAGCCTAGTCTACCCGTGCTCAGAACACACACACTAACCTACAGTTGGACAAAATCATCCAACACAAAGCCTATTTTGTAGCAGAGTGCCAAATATCTAATACAATTTATTTAATAGTGTACTGAAAGTGAAAGATAAATCAGTTGTATGAATACAGAATGGTTGTAAATGTGTTGATTGGTTACCCTTGTGATGCTGCAGCTCGCTGCCCTGCCCAACATCATGAGAGTATAGTAATGCAAATCACTAGCCTGGGAAAGGACCAAAATTCATACTTTGAAGTATGGTTTCTACTGAATGCACACCGCTTTCCCACCATTGTGAAGTCCAACCATCATAAAAGGGGGGCCACCCAGATTAAGGTCTAAAGCTTCAAGGTTGTGAGATTACAGGAAAGGCAGTGGCAAGTTTCTCATTATGTCTTCTCTGGAGCCAAAAGTTGAGTCAGCACCCTAGTGATGTGTTGGAGCTGAGCGAATATTTCAGGACATTCTGTCACTGTCTACCAATTCAGGGAACGTGGAACAAATACTGGAAGGAGCTGAAGCTTGGTGGAGAATGTGGAACATAGTGGAATTGAGATTTTCACCAGATTTCCCAGAGGGATTCTGCTGACTAATAGCAGACATTGATTGATGAGTATTTTAGTCACAAACTAAAAATCAGACACAACGTATCGCATATTTCAGAAGGTATTAGGTTACTGAAGAAATTCAGTCTTAGACTTTCCCTGATCTCCCACAAGCAACCAGAGAATGGAAAGTCTGACTAGAAGAAAACCAAGACCAATGTTCGGAACTCGTTGGGTGATCATATTTTTCTGAAATAAATTCTCAGTGTTAGCCTAAGACATCTAAACAGATTATCTGCCTTAAGCTCACACAGGGTATTGTCATGTTGTCTCTTTTGTAATGAAACTACTAAGACCAAAGTTACCAAATGTGTTAGAGAGACAAGGCCAGGGTTTGCATTCCCTCTCTCCTTCAATACTCTTCTTTCCTTGAAGAGGCACATAAAGATGTCAAAGAAGAAACACAGATATGGTCAAATATAAAGTAATGACTGAGATTGATGGAACATTGTTAGGAATTTAATACTCAGTGTGAGAAAGCTTTGAAAAAATATAAAAATTTCAAAAAGGCATTTGTAGAATTATTTTGTGTAAATTGACTTTCTTATAATAAATTCTTCATCCTGATGTTGAGGTAGAAGTTCAATAAGTACACATGATGATGAGAGAGAAAATAATGTTTCTATTTTACGTACAATTACAGTTTAGGTCAACAAATCATTTTTTTATTGTCTACCTGGCACTATTTCTGGTTCTGAAGATGCAAAGATGACTAAATGTAGTTCTTAAAGAATTTACAGTCCAAATGAACTAACTAAACAAATTCTAATACTTTCTTTAGACTTCCTCATGATGTTCCAAGTTAAAGAGAGACTTAATATAGTGGTATTCTTTCTGCAGTCCCGTCTCTGTTAGTAGAATTCCACCAACAATTCTATAACTTAGATTTTTCTTTTAATTTTTAAGATAACAATGCTGAATTGTTGATTAAAGACACCAAGCTTCAAAGTGGTCAGTCACAAATGTGTATGTGTTCCATGGACTTTCTTTAACACCAAAGGTACTGATAATAATACAACTAGAAAAATAAACAGAATAGAAAGGAATTTGATTTTAATACATAAATGAAGATTATAGAAAATTCATAGGTGCTTTAAGTGAATCCAACACTCCAAGTCCAAAAGTATGCATTAATGCCATAAGAAGAAAATTCAGAGAATTCTTATGAACCAATTTCCAAAATTATGGAATATTTAAAAAATAGAATTTTTGAACTAAGGAACTATTTTCCTAGCTTTTAACACAGAGAAATAAAGTTGATTGTATGTATTAGAAAATATAGATCTGAAAAATAATGATTTGGGATTTTAGAAAGAGAATCCATGATCGCCGACATTTATAGGTAATATATAGGCAGATTTCTTTATTGATAAGATTCTTATACTCAGGAATAGGGAAATGCCACTTAGGGTCTAAATCTGAATTTCAAAAAGTTATTAATCTCTGAAAATACTTGTCAGGTGAATCAATAATTGACAAAAAAGACCTAGTATCTAAGAGATATTGAAAATTATTACTTGTAAACTGTGGACATTTCATTCTGTATCTTGTTCACAAATCTAAGTTTTGCTTCAATAGGGGATAACTCAAGACGGATACAAACTTGTGAGAGAAACACCAGTTTAAGGATGATCTGGAAACTTACTCAAAGGATTATTTATGTGATAACCAGGCAGAAAGAGTAAGTTGAGATCAAGAAACACACTTGAGGTCAGAGGTCCAGAATGAACAGATTAAGCATTCAATCTGGTGAGACTAAATATAAACAGACAAAGAGTACAGGTTTTTCCCAGCTCAAAAAAAAAAAAAAAAAAGTAAGAGTAAGGTGACATCTAGTACTTTTTTTCCTTTTTGATATACAACTTTTACTCCACTAAACTTTTCTCACATGGGCTTAATTCTATCAATTTTAATCATTTTTATTGCTCGTTGCTGCACCTACTTAAGTTTTATTTATTTTTCTTATTTTTCAGTATCATTTGAAAATGTAAAACACTGCACTGTACTCTGCAGGAGCCATGCCATTCACTTAGGCTGGATACCAGTCAGTTCATCAGCAGCAACTTGGTACCATTTTTCTACCATAGGACAATTGGCTCCCATTTGCATTCTGGGAAATTCATATTCCTGGAGCATAAGGAATAAAATAAATCAAGCCGACATGCAGTGCCTGAAATGAGGAAGAAAACGAGACTCATGTCATGAGAAAATGTTCATCATAAAATTTAATTTTTTTTCTGGTCTTTTTTTTTTTTACATTTTTTATTGATTCATAATCATTTTACAGTGTTGTGTCAAATTCCAGTGTTCAGCACAATTTTTCACTCATTCATGGACATATACACACTCATTGTCACATTTTTTTCTCTGTGATTTATCATAACATTTTGTGTATATTTCCCTGTGCTATACAGTGTAATCTTGTTTATCTATTCTACAATTTTGAAATCCCATTCTGTCCCTTCCCACCCTCTACCCCCCCAAGTAACCACAAGTCTGTATTCTTTGTCCATGAGTCTATTTCTGTCCTGTATTTATGCTTTGTTTTTGTTTTTTAGATTTCACATATGAGCGATCTCATATGGTATTTTTCTTTCTCTTTCTGGCTTACTTTACTTAGAATGACATTCTCTAGGATCATCCATGTTGCTGCAAATGGCATTATGTTGTCGGTTTTTATGGCTGAGTAGTATTCCATTGTATAAATATACCACCTCTTCTTTATCCAGTCACCTGTTGACAGACATTTAGGTTGTTTCCATGTTTTGGCTATTGTAAATAGTGCTGCTATGAACATTGGGGTGCAGGTGTCATCCTGAGGTAGATTTCCTTCTGGGTACAAGCCCAGGAGTGGGATTCCTGGGTCATATGGTAAGTCTATTCCTAGTCTTTTGAGGAATCTCCACACTGTTTTCCATAGTGGCTGCACCAAACTGTATTCCCACCAGCAGTGTAGGAGGGGTCCCCTTTCTCCACAGCCTCTCCAGCATTTGTCATTTTTGGATTTTTGAATGACGGCCATTCTGACTGGTGTGAGGTGATACCTCATTGTAGTTTTGATTTGCATTTCTCTGATAATTAGTGATATTGAACATTTTTTCATGTGCTTTTTGATCATTTGTATGTCTTCCTTGGAGAGTTGCTTGTTTAGGTCTTCTGCCCATTTTTGGATTGGGTTGTTTATTTTTTTCTTATTGAGTCGTATAAGCTGCTTATATATTTTGGAGATCAAGCCTTTGTCGGTTTCACTTGCAAAAATTTTCTCCCATTCCGTAGGTTTTCTTCTTGTTTTATTTCTGGTTTCCTTTGCTCTGCAGAAGCTTGTAAGTTTCATTAGGTCCCATTTGTTTATTCTTGCTTTTATTTCTTCTAGGAGAAAATTTTTGAAATGTATGTCAGATAATGTTTTGCCTATGTTTTCCTCTAGGAGGTTTATTGTATCTTGTCTTATGTTTAAGTCTTTAATCCATTTTGAGTTGATTTTTGTATATGGTGTAAGGGTATGTCCTAGCTTCAGTGTTTTACATGGTGCTGTCCAGTTTTCCCAACACCATTTGCTGAAGAGACTGTCTTTATTCCATTGTATATTCTTGCCTCCTTTGTCGAAGATGAGTTGACCAAAAGTTTGTGGGTTCATTTCTGGGCTCTCTATTCTGTTCCATTGGTGTATATGTCTGTTTTGGTACCAATACCATGCTGTCTTGATGACTGTAGCTCTGTAGTATTGTCTGAAGTCTGGGAGAGTTATTCCTCCAGCCTCTTTCTTTCTCTTCAGTAATGCTTTAGCAATTCTAGGCCTTTGTTCCATATAAATTTTATTATGATTTGTTCTAGTTCTGTGAAATATGTCCTGGGTAATTGGATAGGGATTGCATTAAATCTGTAGATTGCCTTGGGCAGTGTGACCATTTTAACAATATTGATAATTTTTTTTATTGTCTTTGGTATCATGTTTCAAAAGATTACTAAGGGCAGATAGTCTGTAATCCTGAGAGTGGTTGATAGGGTATTATTATTATGAAACAGGAATTATATTCTCTAATACAGCTTATCTCATCTTGCAGACTAGTTAACTTAGTTCTGATCAGCTGCTACCAAAGACCCATTTGTTCGACATCTGCTATGCGTAAAGCTCTTAGTAGGTGCCTGTTCTAAAAAGCTCACAATTTATTGGCAGATATAAGAGACAATAGCGTTAATACAAGTCAAATACGCAGAAGAATAAACAGTATTATGGATGCACTGTTATGGGAATAATTCCTTCTATTAAGGAAATTGGGAAACAATCGCAGAAATGACAGCTAGTTTGGGCAATAACAAATGAGATACTCAAGGCATAACAGGCTATGGGAGCAAAGATACAGAGGAGTGAAGCTTGTGATATATATTTGGGAAGCAGAGAATAAATCAGGGAGAGTATTCAGTATGGATAGAAGTAGTAGGGAAATGACAGAACATAGGACCTGAAAAATACATTAAATGCCATATTATTATATCTGATGTTTGTGGAAATATGTGAATATCTGGAGGTACTTGAAACAAGAGAAGTACGGAAAAAGGTGGTGTGAAATCCTGGAGAGCTTTTGAGACAGATTACAAAATTTTGAATGGAATGATAAATAGAATGATAAAGAATTGAGAGTAAAAAATGTTTGAGAACACAAATGGCGTAATTAGTGAAGGAGGGGAGAAGAGAGTAGAGTCAGGAAAAACAATTGCCAATTAATTAGAGGATGCCAGATAGTATATAAAAATATATGAAGTATAGAATAATAGCAAAAGGCATAGTTTGGGGGATGGATGTAGCTCACATGATAGAACACATGCTTAGCATGCACGAGGTCCTGGGTTCCATCCTCAGTACCTCCCTCCAAAATAAATAAATAAATAAAAAAATAAATAAACCTAATTACATCCCTCCCCACAAAGAACCTAAATAAAGTCACTCTTCAAAAACAAAATTAATTTTAAAAAGTCATGGATATAGCATAGCAGATTTAATGGATATCTTGTTGTAAAGCAAATTTGAGTTAAGGTTAATAGCAGATACCATAACTGACTCACCCATCTGCCCTCAGCAGGTACCAACTCCCTGCACTCTGACCCAAATTCCAGCTGTCAACACCTCTGATTTTTTGCCTCGAAGTTGTCCCTAACCACCAGAGGATAGGTAGGATAGATAGGTAGGTTAGAAGCACTAGAGGGTCAGCCCTCAGGATCAGCCATCCCTGAACAGATGAGTGATGGGAATATTTGAATCGTTACCCACATCTCCCTTGTCCCCTGAGTAGGATAATTCTCAAGTGCTTTTTCTCTGTCTCCCTCAGTTCCTCAACAGGATTAAGCTCCCAGTCTTACATGGTAAGGTACTTTTTATTGACTTCTGTTGCTTCCTTGCATTAAATGATTTTTCCTGGAATCACGTCCAAAATACCCAAATTGCATTCTAATGATTTTTTTGAAGATCTGCGTCTAGGAGAACCCAAATTAAGCTAGTTCTACTAGAAGTGGTCCTACAGAGCCTCAGACTAAAAGAGTAACAATGAACGAGTTTCTAGGAACACATCACCAATGACTCAATCGAAGTGGTTAGAGAGAACATCACCAATAACTCAATCGAAGTGGCACACTTTAACGTCATAATTACAAATGCTCTCACCCGAGAAGAATTAAGACAAAATAGAGACGAAATAGAACACACTGGTATATTGGCTTTCTGTTGCATCCATAACACATTATTACCTACTTAGTGACTTAAAACAACATAAACTGATTATCTTTGAGTTCTGTAGAAGTCAGTAAAGGTCCCAATAGACTACCAAGTGTCAGTAGGCCTGTATTTTCTCTGACGGTTCTAAGGGAGCACCCATTTCTTCACCTTTTCAGCTTTTAAGAGGTCATCTGCATTTCTTGGCTCCCTTCTACCTTCAAAACCAGTCATGCTGCCCGTCTCTGACCATTCTTCCATAGCCACATTTTCCTCTGACCCGACATTGGTCCTGCTTTTAAGAGCCCATGTGATTATATTGGTTCTATCCTAATAATATAAAATATTCTCATCATGTCAAGGCCCCTTAACCTAGTCACATCTGTGCATTCCCTTTCTCCATGTTAGCTAACATATTCACAATTTCTGGGGACTAAGATGTGGATATCTTTGGAGGGCATTATTCTGTCTACCCCAACTGGCTCATGGGAAAAAAAAGACAAACATTTAAGAGCTATGTGGACAACTGTACTTACGAAGGCTGTGTGGCTTGTGGATTTGAGTTAGCAGCCATCAAAACATAGGAAGGGAAAATAAAATATATAGACTCAGGTCAGGTAATTAACAACTTGAGGTAAGATATGAAAAATGGAAAAATATCTATAGTACTATTTAGAGAGACCCTTATCTCCCACGGGCAGAAGGAAGGCTGAGCTGAAAATGAGACCAGAATCTCATTGTGATAGAAGCAGAGCTGAATTTACAGACCTAACCAGTCTTATGGTAAAGATGAAGATGTGATAGACAAAGATATAGAAGAGGAACATAAGTGTGGATGTGCTTTGAAACCTTGAACATTCAAATCCCCCTGAAATTTCTGGGTCAACAGGAAGGAGTAAGTCATGGAGCTGTTGGCATGCCTCAGGGGCTTGTGGGCTATTGGCTAGAGCATCAGTTCTTTGCCACGTGGCCCTCTCAACAGGTGAAGTTACAACATGTCAGCTCATTTCCCCACACAAACTTTGAGAAAATACATGTTGTTTTCAGGTGCTAATTCTTGGGGTAATTTGTTACACCACACTAGATAACTAATATAAAGTAGATAACAAAAAATATATAATGCTCAAAAATTACCATAGAGAAAGCACTGAACAGCAAATGGAAATAATAAATTTTCCAGTGACAGGCAGGCAGCCCTTGGTCCTTGGCTATCCTGTAATTTTTCAGAGTAAGCCAATGCATGGGCTAGTTACATCGCCAAAGGTGAAGACCATGCCCTGGAATAACGGAATGGGTTTCCTGTCATCTAGACGGGTGTAATGGTGAATACGCGACTTGCCAAGATCAGAGACCAGCAATGGTCTCTCAGCGTGGCGTATTTCCTTGGGGACAATCACCCACGGAAGTGGCAAATTGGTTGCATCTGATCACCTGATGTAGGAAGTCCTTTGTCTTTCCTGAGATTCACATGACTTCTGGGTAAGGTCTGTCTTCACCATCTCAGCTAGCATCACTATCTCAGGCTCACAAAGCACTGATTTTATGATCATGGAATTTTCATAATCTAGTTTTGGGTTAATGAACCTTTGACAGTGAAAGAGATATTAAAAGATAGGAACTTGAGAGCCATTTGTCCTACATTATACTGCACCATTTAGAAACTCTTCCCTGATAGAACATTAGAATGACTTCATAAAAGATACACCTGAATTGAGCTCTTTGGGGATGAGTTCTTGTGGAATTTGAATTTAATCCAACAGCTATTATATGACACTGTAGCCTCCACAGTAGAACAGATGTGTCTAAGAGTAGAAGTAGGAATACATCCTTTTCACCATCACTGAATACCACCAACTCGCTTGGGTAATTTTTATCAATTTTCCTCCAAACTTTAGGCTCTGCTTGAGCGAGTTCCAGTTTTAGAGGGAGGGGATACCACCAGGGGACACAGAAGAGTTCTGTTAAGCCTGGAGGTCTTACTGTCAGTGGATATTTTGTCCACTCCTACGCTAGGAGGAAAAGAAAGGAGTTACTACTCTAGCAGAAGCCAATGATTTATTACATTGAGGTGAAACGGTGACTGCTATGTTACTGGGATAGAGAGGAGTGTGTCTGAAATCAGGATGCACTGAGTTTCCTCTTTAATGTCTCATGCAGGGTGATAAATACAGGTGGGAAATCGCAGCAGGCAAGGTCTAACAGGGCAGGGTGACCAGGATGAAGATCTGAGTTATATCACCAGGGATGAAGATCCGGCTCCCTGCATCAACAGAATTGTTGGCCGAGGGTGAGCAGCATCCCAAATAAACAGTAGAAAGAGGTTATGAATATCAGTTACAGCCTTGGGATTCAGTTGCTGCAGCAGAGAAAGTAACAGTGAATATAAGAAACCAGAGAGAACGTTAGATAAATGTGAGTAATACACGAGCAATGGTATCACCTATAAACATTTGGAGATTACAGCATTGGCAGAGGCAAACTTACATGTTCTGTATCCAATATTGTTTTATTTCCTTTATTTTCTGAACCCAGTCTCCAAACTTCCTGGCAGTTAGATGAAGTGACAGGGTCACAGACAATGGGATGTAAATAAAAGTTACGTTCACCTGGTCCTTGATAGTATTCCATGCATTTATTCAGACTCTCCTCCCTTGACATTATGACCTAAAAGCTGCGTGCCTGATTTCAGAGCCCCCAAATAAAGGAAAGTTCCTTAACTGGCATTATTTTATTAAGTCAATAATAATTTATTACTGTATGAAGCCACTGAAAGTTCAAGGTTAATTTGTTACCACAACATTGCATAGCTTAACATGACTAATAATCATTAAAAAGAAGAAGAAAGAGAAGAGGGAGGAGGAGGGGGAGGAGGAGGAGGAGAAATGCCTCAGGAGATGCACTTAATAGAATGAACACATCAGTAAATTTAAAGGGGCAATAGAAAATTGACCTAAGGGATTCTCTCAAATTGAAATGCAAAAGGACAAAGATGTATGATGTAAAGGAAAGAGTTACAATATACAGATAATTAATCCAGCATTTCCAACAACGTTTAATGGGTAATTAAGGGGAAAGAATGGAGATCAAAAGTCTACAAAAATCAAAGGAAAAAAAAAGAGAAATTTCTCTGCTCAAGGCTGCTGCAAGTCTGCCAATACAAAAGGGCCACAGAATGACAAATACATTGTATCTTAACTATCTAGCTATACTAGAGATGAGGTTCATTTAGATTTCATGACTGACTTGTTCCTTTTTAAAAAGGTATCATAAAAGGGTGACTATGCAAAGGGACAATGTTTATCAAAAGATAATAATGGAATAAGTACAGAAAAAGGAGGAATGTGAGGTTATTGAGCAAGGAAGAGAACATACAGATTCCGGTGGGATTTCTAGTACTAGAGATTTGGCTATATTATGTTTTCTGTCCTTAAAAACCAAAGAAATTTCTTTTTACCTTTCCTTCAGTTTGTCTATTTAGGGTTCTCTCTGCCTTGCAACAAAAGAGAAATATCTAAAATAAACAGTATTTATCAATTTGATCTTTAGCTAACTCTCTGCAGTCTTGTATCCTGTAACTTCAGTACTTCTCTCCATTTTTATTCCTAGAACTTCACCATTTTCCTAGAACATCAAATCCTTTACTAAATACTCGCTTTTGTCTGCCTAAAAATGCCTTTTTCTCTTTCTCTACCAGGCAAATTAATATTTACTCTTTAAGACTCAGATCAATTATATCCAAGCTCTGTGAAATTTTTTCCAATGCCATAATGGAGACTTACTCATCCTCTCCTTATATTTGATGGCCTCATGTTCACATATTTGTCAAACTTCACTGGGTGGTGATGCATTAATTTTGTTACATGTTTGTCTTGCCCATTAGATTTTCAGTCCTTGAGCACAGGGCCCATGCCTTGTTCACTGATGTATATATTCAATGCCTTTTACAATGGAGGGTGTACAGTTCTTGCTCAGTAAATGAACAATACAAGAGATAGCCCTGATCACCTTAAACAGCAAAAGAAATTGTTCACGTTCAGTTATTTTATTATGGCGCACCAATCACAAAATACCAAACTAAGAATGGTGGGTTTTCAATGTTGTGAGACTGATGAAATAATAAAATGCTTTCACTTTAATTTTATTTTTATTCATTTATTCATTTAGCTTGATACTCTGAGCAAATGAAAGCATTTGAGGTCAAGAATGCTGAGAGGACCATTAATTCAACAACCACCAAGGCATATGACAGCCCTCAAGGCAATTTAAGATCTGCTAATCTCACCAGCTGCTTCTGGAAGAGTCTGCCAAGTAGTTAAACGCTGTGGAAAGCAATTGTTCCCCATATGACATCTGTGATTTCAGGTGGGGTACAGTGTTCCCTTGTGACTAGACCAGGGACAAAGACATTCTTTTTACTGTTTTCTTCAATGTTTGGACAGAAAGCACATTATTGAAAATACTTCTTATCCCCCTTACTTAGAACAGCAATCCTGGCTGCACTGCCTTCGTGCACATAATAATTAAGAGAAAATTATAGATGGCACACGTATCTATTCTTGAGGAGGACAAAGGGCACTGTCTGTGTTTGCATTTCACTGCAGTTTTAATCTGCCATAGAGATGTTTTCCCAGTTAGCAGCTTATGGACGTGTAAGCTAATCACACTCATGTGCGTGCATACACTCACAAACACAGACCATCTTTTTGGTTTGAATTCTACATTATGTTACTGGAATGAAGAAAAGATTTTCTACAATTACATGGTTGTAAGCACTTATTTAAGGTCTTTTATTTGTCCTAAAAAAAACAGGCTGATTAAAAATCCAGTATAGAATCATTGCTCTTTTTTTATAAATATGCAATATTTTGTTTAAAGTGTTTTGTATTTCATTTAGAATATTTTTAGAATATTGATTTAAACTTAAACATATAGACATAAATTGCATTCCCAGGCATTTCAAATTGCTGTTTTGAATTGAGTTTTCCAAATAGACTGTTCAGCCAGTTACAGCTTAGTTTTAGAAAAGAGAGCAGAATTATGATGAATTATGTTGAAAAATGTTACATTGGTTTTTGGGTGACCTCTAAAACTAAAATTGCTTTTCATGCATTTCTTCTCACTCATCAAAGATGTTTTATTATATTATTTCTATTTTTGTTGTGATGTAATGTACATAGAGTAAAATTCACCCTTTTTAGTACAATGATATGATATTGACAAATGACTACACTCATGTAACTACTAGTGCAATCAAAATGCAGACTAGTTTAGTTTCATTGCCTCAAATAATGTGTCCATGCTTCTTTGAAGTCAAACCCTAACACCACCCTAGCCACAGAAAGCAATGATCTGTTTTCTCTCTGTATATTTGTCTCTTTAGAATGGAATGAAAATAAAATTGTTTTAGTATATACCCTTTCCCTTCTGCCTTCTTGTACTGAGTATATAGTGAATGTGAGCTTCATCCATGTTGTTGAGTGTATCAGAATGTTACTGAGTCCAAACTCATTCTGCTGCCTGATAACAGGCCAATAAATTGGGAGATGAGATGTTGAGGCAAGGAATAGCAACATTATTTGGAAAGCTGGCAGGCTGAGAGCATGGCAGACTAATTAATGTCTTGGAGAATCATCCTACACCAGTCAGATTACAGGCTTCTTTTATACAAAAAAAAAAAAAGCAGGGAGGATGTATGGTTGATTGTTGCAAACTTCTTGCTGCAGGAATTGTTTGTTCTTGGAATCCTTTGTTCTTCCAGCTGTCCAGGTTGTTCAGGTCATGGTGTTCCTGTAAAACCTCCAACAAAGCAAAAGTTATTCTCTATTTTGCAACTTGCCATCTCTATGTAAGTGCAGCAGTGCTAACATCCTTAAAGGTCAGAGCCCCAAGAATAGGCTCTCCTATTGATTTCAGGCAAAAGGCAACATTGTTTCACAAAAGGAGCAGAGCTGGCAAGGCTAAGCCTGGAAAACAGGGCACAGTGATTAAAACTAAAGGAACAGATCCAATATGGAGTCAAATTTATTCTCCTCTATTACAAGAATTGTGTTTCCTTCTGTTGTTAACCTCTATTCCATTATATGGAAGTGTCACAATTTGTTTATCTATTTACTATATAATGGATGTTTATGCTGTTTCTAGTTTGGGGTAGTTATGAATAAAAACCACTATAAAGATTTACATCTAGGATATTGTGTAAATAAAAGTGTTAATTTCTCATGGGTAAATACTTACGAGTGAGATCGTTCAGTTGTATTGTAAGTGTACATTTAATTTTATAATATTTAATTTTATAAGAAATAGGCAAATTGTCTTTCCAGGCACATGTCACCTGGTCTGCTTGCCCGGTCCTGATCGTTCTGGTGAGCACCCATGGAAGGCTTCTGAAGAGGGGCTTGTGACTGTGAACAAAATATCTGTGTGTCTGTAGCTTCCAAGAGTTATATTCTCTCATGGTTTTTTGTTAACCTGCACTCTGCCTTTACACATGTGTTAAAAATGTATCTGAATTCTCACTACTTCTGATAGCACCTGGAGTACTTTCCTCCATGCTCAGTCACAGGTAATCCTGGGCTCATGTCCTATCTCTTCCAGGAAAGTCTTACCTTTAGATTTCAAGTCTACTTCATGGCTATGCAACATCAGCTTTCTGATTGGTTTAAGAAACCTTGTGATATTTGCAGTCTGTTTTGTTGTTGTTGTTTTTAGAGTGGAAACAATGCTTCTTCCAGTTTTTTCTGTCCTTGGAGGGAGCTTAACTGAACTCAGCTTTTTAATGAGACCAAATCATAATTTCTGATGCTCTATAAGCACATTTACATAAATAATTTTCAGGTAAGGGAGCTGTCTGGTGAAGGTGAGCCTTGGTAGAAATGCATGGAATATTTTAAATGTAAATTGATTTCTTTAGCTTAGTCATCTTGGAAATCTAAGAAGAATCCTCTGGAGTCGAAGTGAAGTTTTACAAAACATAGTAATATAATAAAAGAATGGCTACCATGATCATTGTACATTCACATCATGAAGACAGAACTGCATATAAAATGGTCACATATATTTAGCCAGTAGGACTTGTTTTAAAAAGATGGTGAGGAAAGTCTATCCTTGCACTGAACTTGTTGGTTCCTGGTCGTGTTATCAGTTGTGCATGATCACTTGCTTTCTCTTTTCCTTCCATATCATTTGCTCAATTCAACATCCAAGTTCTTCTGCTGAACAGCAGACTTGGAAGAGAAACCCCTTTCTTAATCTATTGTCTCTCTGGTACTCTCTACTAACAAAGCATGCCATCTGCCACAGGAGAAACATCTACAGGGTCCAGATATATTATTTCAGAGCAGTCATTTAAGGGTGGTTTGCAGCAGAGAGGCAATGCACTGATAACAAGAATATTACATTTTAATGTCTCCCAAGAAAAATGCATCTGGAAAAAAAACACTGTCAGCCATCTGGTCTAGTGAGAGCCACACATTTTGCACTACATGCACTTGCTATTCTAACTATTTGCCAATAATAAGGGGAAAGAAAGAGACAACAAAGAGGAAACATTCAAAAGCATCCCAGAGCTGGTTATGTCAGTGCTTTCAATTTGTGAAATCTCACCAAGCTGTAAAGTCAAGTTTTATGCACTTGTCTTATCATTTCTATATTTCAATAATGACTTTTAAAGTAAGACATATATGTGGCAAAGTTTAATTTCTGATTATGTAGCACTCCATAGAATTCATGTATTTAGCTCTATTGGCACATGGATTTCTTTATATTTCAATTGCCAATTCAATTGCAATGACTCTGAATTGAACATAATTGTATTTCCAGGCTCCCAATAAAGATTTTTTTTTTAAATTGAAGTATGAGTGTATTTTGGAAGGAAAGACTTGTCAATCATGAAAAATATGTGTTTTCTTTGACTTCTTAGAGGTTCCTAGGTTGCCTCTAACTGAAAGTTATAGCCATTATAAATGCGATCAGGAAGCTAGTAATTATTGTATGGTAATTACTTTATGGTAAAAAACCAAATGACCCTCATTACATTCTCTAAGTTCTTTTATTTTAAACTGAAGTATTTTTGACTTACAATATATTAGTTCAGGTGTACAGCATGGAAATTCTATATTTTTATAGATTTTACTGCATACAAAGCTGTTATAAAATAGTGACTATTTTCCTTGTGCTATCCATTAGGTCTTTTTGTATCTTGTTTTATGCATAGTAGCTTGTATTCCATAATCCTTTATAATAGCTTTGCCCCACCCCACACCCCTCTCTCCTGACAACCAACAGTCCATTCTCTGTATCTGTGAGTCTGTTTCTGCTTTGTTATATCTGTTCCATTATTATTGTTGTTGTTGTTGTTGTTATTATTATTATTATTACTATTATTATTATTATTACTGTCTTCACCATTCAGTGGAGAATCAGTCCCTGTCTTAGAAGACATGTCTTCAACAGTGTTATTAACAAGTGAATCACCTTTTGTGGTAGGCTAATTTGATTCATGGTCTCATTAATTCTTTTCTAAATCCTGTCATTTTCTTTGTAATTTTCTGCTCTTCTCTTTGACAATGGACTTTTCTACATTTCAAGCTCTGGTCAAAGCAATGTTAACAAGTGTGATATAAGCTGAAAATTCATTGAAGATAGAAGAGTGCACTTTGGCTTGTCCTGTTCATGACATGACCTCCTCTCTCTTGAATCCTCACCATCAACCTGAGAATGAGCTGAGACTAGCTTCCTGGCAGCTAAGAGACCGCATCAAGCAGGGTTGTCACCCCAGCTAAAGCCAGCCAAGTCTGGTCATTCACTACTAACCCATAAGCTTATTATACAGGAGAGAGAACCTTTAGCAGTGTCAGTCCAACTCAATTCAGATTAGCAAGACCTCCAAACTGAATCAAAACCTTGCAAAAAATAACAGGTAGATGTGATTTTTAAGTCACTATATTTGGTATGTCATGGGAAAATATCTACATAGCATAACTTTTCACTTCTGGCAGAAGTTTTCTCTCTCACTCAATATTTTAAAATTTAAAAAATTGTTTTTTTATTTCCTTAGGAAATATTATTCATAGGACTCCTCTTGAGTTTTATGCATTGACAAGGAATTAAGAACCAGAAAAAGCAGTGATATTCTTACACAAGATGGTCATGTGCATTTATTATAGTTAGAAAACATTTTTCTTCATACCAGCAAGAGAAATTGTGAATCTAAATTTCACTATAACTAAGATACAGAATATTATGTACTATGAACTTGTAGGGTTCCTTGGGAAGAGTTAAAAATTTAAAGTTAAAATCTACAAGTGTTGAGTCCACCAAATGAGAGAATTGATTAGAAAATAATAATGGTTTTTATTAATTACTTTTGGACCTAGAGATGATCATATTATCTGAAGTCAGAGAAAATCAAATATCATATTATATGCTGAATCTAAAAATGATACAAATGAACATATTTACAAAACTGAACCAGACTTAGAGACATAGAAAACAAACTATGGTTACAAAAGGGGAAAAGGCAGCAGAGGGATAAATTAGGAGTCTGGGATCAACAGACATGCAAGGTATAGCACAGGGAACTATATTCAATATCTTGTAATAACCAATAATGGGAAGGAGTTTGAAAAATTATATATATATATATATATACTAAATCACTATGCTTTACAATTGAAATTAACACAATATTGTTAATCAACTATACCTTAATTTAAAAAAATTAAATAAAGCCAGCAACCTCTCAGTGCTGGTCATTGGCAAAACAAAAACAAACAAACAAAAAAACAAAAAAGACAATACTGGTGATCTGATTCCCTCATTAAGAGATGTTGCAAGAGTTAAGTGAATTTTTTTCAAAATTATTTAGAAGTATTTTACAATAAAAATGTGATACTTGAATAAGTGTAGGCCTAATCATTGTTACACCAAGTGTGCATGAACACATAGGTTATTAATTAAAACAGGGCAAATTTAATGACTGACAACTAGGGCAATAATGATGAACAGCTGCCCAAACCAAACTGTCCCAAGTCCTGAATCATTGTGAAACCTCAGGGAAACAACCTGTGACTTGATGACTGGCCAATAAATATAATTTATGTGAGAAATATATTACTATATTTTATGAAGATTTGTGTGTGTGTGTCACTCGGTGATGCCACATGTTGGGCTCAGCTGTGATTCATGGGTCAAGAGAGAATGGGGAGCGTTGTTCTGTTAATTGCACACACAACAGCTAAAATATACATCATATTCCAAAACAATGACTTTTTTTTATTTTTATGCTGTCTGTCTGTTTTGGAGATAAGAATAAACAAGAATTTTAAAAATGAAGAACACTCAAAATATTCTCTAAGACTATTTTTTTGAGAAATTTTTGTTGAGCACCTCTTCTTTACCAGCTACTATGAGTCACAAGCAAAAAATGCCTAACTCTCCTTGCAGAAGTTGGATGGGAAGAAATAATATCCTTTTAACTAATCACAAAGAAAAAGTTATAATTGATGTTGAGGACCTGAAAAAAGCCATCTGATTCTTATTCTACTTCTAGTCTTAAGTAATTTCAACTCTCCAATTTTATGTTTGCTTATATAGCTAAGAAGATATTTACAGTATTCTTGAATGATGATTATTTATCATTTCTAAATGTTTTTTTGACCTATCCTTTCTGCTTCTTTGAGCTACATTGGATGATATTATCTACCCACATGTGCACAATAATTTTCCCATGAAAATTAAGCTTCTTAGAGAAAATCTATTGTTGCTTGGGTTAACTTTACACCACTTCAGATCCAATTATTTATTTAGGCCATTAAGTGTTTGAAAAAGAAAGACTTAGATTTGAAACCCAATTTGGTCACTGACTGGTTTCAAAAAATTGGAGAAAATTATTTCCTTTCTCTCTCAGCTTTGATTTCCATACGTACAAAATTGGAATTAAAACATTTGCTCACTTTATCTCACAGATAGGTGTAAGAAGAACATGAAATGCAGCTTCAGAAAGAAATTAGTAAATTACAATGAAACGTGAAGCATATTCCCTTAATGATAAGGAATTAAAAGTTCATACATTGACATATCTGATTTCTCATGCATTGGAGATTTCTAAATGGGAGTAAACCTGTTAGGGTTGTAAGGATGAAAGTTTTATAATTACTTTTAGCCATTCATTCCAATATCACATCCGTGTATTCTTTGTGAGGTTAGTAAATTTAAGATGTTCTGGGTTCCCTTATAAGTGAAGCTGCATATTCTTGCTTTCTCAGGGAAGGACTACTTTTCTAAGGGTCTCTTTCATTTTGGCTGTGAGGGATCAGACAGCTTCATTGTTCAGATGATAGATTAACATTCAGAGAAAAATAGGAAGGCAAAGAATAACTGGAAATCAAACTATTTTCACAATTTGGAAAATTTATGCACATTTCTAAAATCACGAAAAATCATACAGTAAAAAGTCATGACTATAAATCTTAAAAAAGTAATCTAGTGGGTTTCCAGACTTTATATTATACTGCCTTTCTAGGAAATCATTAGTACATATCACTAAAATATTATAATGCCTTTCAAGGAAATCATTAGTACATATCACTAAAAAATATTTTATACCTTAGGTTAATAGTTATAAGGGGGGAGACATATGGTACAATAAAAGAAAATGTCATGAGTGATTTTTTTTCTGAGAGTTTTAAATTTTATATCAAAAAAGAATATCTGATTGCCTCTCCACTTTTATCTCCTGCCATCAGGCTTGGCCCAGAGAGGCCTCATCTAGACCCTCCAGCAGCCCAGGATCCTTGGTATCTTTTGGTCCACATATATGTGACCTGGGATACACTTTTCAGAATATCTCCTATGCATCCTTGAGACATTAAGTCTTTTCTGGGATAACATAAATTAGGTCCCCTTTGTAAAATCTATCACTTGACATGTTGTTAATAATAATAATAATAATAATAATAATAATAATAATAATAATAATAATAATAATAATAAAAAATAAAAGTCCTGTGTTTGTGGTGAACATGAGGTTGTAACATTCTGCTGAATACCATACTCACGGTTATATATTTATAGTTGTATAATGGTATATTTTTGCTGAATATCTTTCAGGTTAAGAAATATTATGTTGCTTTAATATCCTTAAATCAAATCACTTGTATATTAACACCTCTTCCTTATGTGGTGAGAAATATTTATTCTATTCAGCCCAGTTACTCAATGAGGAGAAGTTTCCTCCTCACTGGCATTTTTACATTTGACCCTTGGGGACTTTCACTGGCTGGTATGTTAGACAATGCACTCCCCTACACACAGACTCCCTCCCTGACATGATCTATTCAGCACATAATCTTAGGTCTCTGTTCACTTTGAAAGCATCCAAACTAGTTGGCTAATGTTCTATCACTACTATCATTCACATAGACAGAATTGAGGTTGTCAGGCTCCAGGCCAAAAACCTATGTCTAATTTAAGTCCAACCATAGGCAATTGCAAAGGATTTACTTGAGGAAACTCACAGGGGAAAGCTGCTCAGCCCACACAGTCTCAGTGCCCAGCCAATGAATTGCAGTCTCAGAACCCAAGGCCCCTAGTCATGCATGCCTTTACACTTACCTCATTTCCTGGCCCAGGCCCTCCTCTTGGAGGCTTCATCATCAGGGTCTTACTGCAGGGGAAGCTCTCAGGCACCTCTGCCCAGATAACCTTATCAGGGACCCTTGAAAATATTTTTCTCCATGCTATCCTTGCCCTTACCCAATGGCTCCCCACAGACCTCAGGTCCAACGTGAGAGGAGCATTCGGTTTGGGGGCTCCCTGGAAAGTAAGACAAATATTTTCACTGATCCACCTGACCATTGTCTTGCACAATATCCTGGGGGAAAGTGAACCACCATGGGAGCTTACACTTTTTCCTGTTTAACCTCTAACTGTGTCATCTCAGCAAGTGATAGAAGGCTTGACTGTTACATTCATCTGGACTTTTGTCTTGATCAACTACTTCAACATCAGACAACTTATATCTCTTTAGCTCAGAAAGCTCTGGGCAAGGTCCAGAGACGGTGCACAGCAACAAATGATGCACAGCAACAAATGAAGTGTGTAGTAATAGAGCCAGAGCTTAGGAAAATACTCTATGAGCATCATCATTTTCGGCCATACAGCTGTCTTTCATTTATACCCTTTTTGCCTTTACACATTTTGAAATACTGTAATTCTAAAATTTAAATATTAAAATTAGTTTCTCACCATTGTCCTTTTAAGTCCAGAATAGCCACAATTCCCAGGACACAATGCTTATCTGACTTTGAGGAGGGTTACCATGGTCTCTCACTCTTTGCTGTGTAGGATACAGTTGTAAAAATAAAATAGAAATTAAAATTTATTAAACTATCCTGTCAAATGTGTGATAGGAAAATCTTCTTTCTATGTTATCCTTCCAAGTCTTAATCTCTCCAGTATCTTAAGTCAATTGCTCTCTTTCTGGGTCACACCTGCTTCTCTTTCCTGTGTGTTTAATATTTATGCTAGTGGGTTTTTGACAGCATTATCCCTTATGATCTTCCCCTCCCCTCTACTCCTCTTCTCTTTCCTTATTTTTGGGGTTTGTGTTTTGCAATTGTACTTTGTTTGTTTGTTTGTTTGTTTGTTTATGCATGTATGCTTTCTGATGGAAAGGATAGTTCACCAACTTCTGGCCACTCTGCATTGTTACATAGTGTGAGAAGTTAATGACAATACAATGGGAAAATGGAGAATGTGCACACAATCAGAAAAGTGAATCTTTTGTCACTCTTTTTGTCATGCTTTATTCCTTTTGACACTATATTTTTTATATTCTGGAATTTGCCATGCATCAATGTTTCATGCAGATTGATTGGGTGGGAGCAGTACAGGGAAAAAGACACCATTTGTACTCTTGACTCATACAGCATGGTTCCTTGACTCTGTTGAGAAATTCCAGATCTTTTTTAAAATATAAATATTTTTCCCTAAGGGAAAAACTAGATTTTAAAAGGAATAAAATCAGAAGAATATATGTCCTATGGAAAAACATGACTGGCAGCTTCAGGTTTAAAACAAGAAAGAAAAGAAAATTATAGAACAAAATATATGGTTATCCTTTTTTTTTTCTAAAACTGAGTTTCATACTTGTTTCTATTTATTTACAATCCCCAAGTTTGAAATGGATAATAAAACTAGTCTCTTAAAATATTAATTCTCAAATAGATTTTTTAATATTTTAAAGAAGAAAATATTTTGAGTTTATTCCTTTAATAAACTTACAACAATTTTTGAATGTCTTAAAAATAGCTTTCTAATGCATCTGAAACTATATACAACATCAGACATGTTATTAGGATCTGGTAGTATAATATCAATAGATGAGAAAGTGCATCTGCAACCATTCTTGTCTTCCTTTATGAGTATGGAAATAAAATACTGTCAAATATCTCTTTTCAATTATCCATTTTCAAATATCCATTGTCAATTGCTCAAACTTTTGACATTTTCTGGGGATTTTTTGACTTGTAATAAATCACAATTGTATCAGATCCAAATTTTTTAAAAAGCAACTTCCTTAGAAAAGAGTGTTCCCAAATTTGTATTAAAACCAGATAAATTAAACTGCCTTTTTTTTCTTTGATGTAGGGCAGCTCTCATAGGGTATTATGTCCCTTTGGAGAATTACTGAGGAACAACACTGATAGAAATTGAATACTGTTTGGAAGAAATCTGTGAGAATCAGATTTGTAAGAGGACAATAAAACATGTTTTACTGCTGCATTATTCACTAACCGTTTGGTTAAAAGTGACATTGACTCAAACTAGTTTAAGCCATAAAAGATTACTTATCAGTCCATACATTGAGAAGGATAGATACTGTGATAAGGGAAATAAGAATTACCATGGTTCTTAGTGAACTGAAAAAAAAATTAATGAGAGACAGAAAGTGTGATATAAGCAAGATGTTTATTAGTAAAGTAAAAAGGTACTAAAAGAGAGTACACTCCTGAGAATTGGGAGCAGGCCAACCGAGGGGAGAAGTGTTTATTTAAGGTGAGAATGGATTCCAGGCTTCAAATATGTCACTAGCAACTTGTATCATTTTCTGCATCTCGTTTCTGACTTCTTTCTGAGACACCCTCTCTTCATTTTTATGAATGCTTCTCATAGGGTTCCAGTTTAACAAGGAACTTATTTTTCAGGACCTCACATGTAGAGAGAACCCCCTTTCCAAATTCCACCTTGAAAATCCATATATGTCTACTTCTACCACACAGAAAAAAGAATCAATCAAGATAAATCAAATTAATCAAGCAATCAGGCAAGCAAACAATCACAATTCTGTCTTGCTTAACTTAAACCACATAATCATCCTTAAACCAATTGCAACCTGTGGAAGATACATTCTAACAGAAATGTTGGTCTCTGTGTTTTGCAGTGACTGCTTCTTGACAAATTATCAAAACTTTAGTTGTGAAAATTCATTTTGCTTGTTGGTTCTGTGGGTCAGTGATTCAGACAGGAAATGGTGGGGAAGCCTTGTCTGCTTCACTTGACATCTGCCAGGGCATCTCAGAGGCAGGGGTCTGAAGTAATCTGAAGTCTCTCTCACTCATATGTCTGCAGATTGAAGTTAGAGGGAGTTGGACAGCTTAGGGACAGAATAGAAAGGGATCCTACGGCATCTCTCTCTTACTCCATGTGGTCTCATCACCTGACATCAGTATGAAGCTTAGGGTAATCAGGCTTTTAATGTGTCAGCTCAAAAGTTCCAGAACAAGAGATCCAGGTGGAAGGAAGCTGCGTTTCCTTTTTCTTAGAGTCAGAAGTTATACAATGTAACTTCTGACACATTATATTCATTAGAAGTGAGTCAATAAACCAGTCCATATTCCAAAGACTCATATATCTTGTGAGAATTTGAGAACATGTTTGAAACAACCTCAATGTGCCTAATTTCAGGAATGGTAAGTGACACATTTTGATAGAAATTTCCACAAAGTAGAAGAATAGATAACCAAAAAAAAAAAAGGGGGTGTATATGTTTGTTACAACCATGTAAGAAATAAATACATAGTAATCACAATCAATTTTAGTTTTAATAGCCCAATATGCTATAGATATTATCTTATTAATTATAATTTGCTATTACAGTTCTAATAAATTTAACAATTATTTATATCATCTATGAATTATCACTAAGCCTTGTTCATTGTTAGACATTTTAATCAATCTCTATTTATGAGTATTAATTTTCATTTTTCTATCAATTGGTTAAAATAGATCTTTATGATTTTTTTTTTAGGCAAAGTAAACAGGTTCAAATTCTTCTTGAGTCCTGTTTACTTTAAGTGGATTTTATCTTGAAAAGGAATATCTGATCATAAGCTTTTATTTTCAACATTAAACTATGGATGATGCTGTGAGTTTGTTTTTTCTTCTATCATTTTGTGTTTCAAAAGAAAATGTGAGGAATATGAGTTTGTTTATATGCTATTTTTAGTATGAAGCTAACCTTTATCTTTGACTTTTCTGTTATATATTTTATGGGATGAATTTCCTTCATCTCTCCTCTGTGTTTACATGTAGGTGTCTTAAGAATTATATTACATGTACCATAGTGAGCATTTCATTACACATGCAATGATTTTTAAACATTTTTATTTGTCTAGAAAACATATCCACACTATAATTTTGGCTACCACTTCTTCCCTTTTTGTTCTGTTCTATCAGTAATCACCTGTAATCTGCATTTTAGAATCACCAGTTTACAGCTTCTATAGATACTTGCATCTTTTTTCTGTTAATTTCATCTTGTCCTTTGAATTCAGGGAAACCTTTTCAAATTGTTCCCCATGTCACTTAATCCATAACATTCTTCTGAGAATTCAAAACAATTTCCCAAACATTTTCCAAATTATGGAATAGGTCATTTTCAGAATTAATATCCTCCTTTAAGTGTTTTGTATTTTGTTCAATATATTTGATTCTGTACTATACTTTCATGGCTCACAAGTTGTTAGTAATTATGTTCAAGAGGTGGGTTATGTTAACTTGATCTCTATTCTTCTGACAGTGCCACACCATCTTGAATAATGTAATTTACAGAAAGTTTTGAAATTGGGAAATGTGAGTCTTCTACCTTTGTTTATCTTTTCCATTTTTGTGGTATCCTGGACCCTTGAATTTCCATATCAATTTTACAGTCAGTTTATCAATTTCTGTGAAAAAGTTAGGTAGAATTTCAATAGGGAATTCACTGAATCTAAATCAGTCTGGGAACTACTGATGCTTCAAAAATATTGTTTGCTAATTTATGAATATGATATCCCTTTCCACTTATGTAAGTTTATCTTAATTTCTTTAAAAGAGGTTTTACAGTTTTCAGTGTAAAAGTCTTGTTGTTCTTTTGATAAATAGATTTTAAACATTTTATCCTTTTATATGCAAGATCATAAATGTATGGAATTTGTCCACTGCTATTGTATAGAATTTCGACTAATATTTTATACTGTATTTGATATCCAACAAACTTGCTAAACTCATTTGTTACTTCTAATTGTGTTTCAATGTGTGTGAAATCCTTTGTAATATCTGTATCCACTCACATGTCATCTATAAGTATATGGAAACATTTTTATATTTGACAAGGCATAACTCTCATGTTTTCCTTTAGTTCATGAAACATGATTTACTTTAGTTCTTGGGAGATATTTGTAGAAGTTGATATAAAGTCTTTGTAAAGTGTATCCCACATCGAAGTTTTCTCAGGGACAGTTTCCTTATTCTTTTTTTTCCTTATTGTGTAGCATAGTTTTGTGATTCTTTGCATGTCTCATAAACTTGTTTTTTTTTAAACTGAACATTTAAAGTAATATAATGTGACAATTGTGGAAATAAGATTTTTGTCTTACTGCTTTTTTTTTTTGGTACATTTCCTGAACAAATCTATGAAGTCTGTGTTCTATATCACTTGTCAGCAGAACTATCTCTTTTGTTAGCTTAGCGGTCACCTAATAACTTCACACATTTTACTTAAATGTGATGTTCCAATAAGTCTCCTGGATATTGCTGAGGGGTTTTATCTGCATGTTAGACACATCTTTAATGCTCCTTCAGTTTACAGCTATGCTTCATCTCTCACTTTGGAGTTTCAATATCAGCCAGAAGTGAAATATTAAAACCTTCTCAGTTCCCCCTGGGCTTAAAAACTGCCCTATACATGACCTTCCACATTCTCAGGAATATATCAAAGCTATTTAAAACCCCCTATGGATGTCCTAATTTCCAATTTTTTCCTTTTAAGTCTTTTGGTCATCTTCCCATTTGCCCCAGTTGTTGTTATTGGCTCAAGCAGTTGTGGTACTAAACAATTATGGCTGATGATTTTTAACACGTGTCCTGGAGTAAAAATTTCCACTCTACATTCTGACTCATATCAAATAAAAAGAAGCTGTTGAATTTGGGTTTACAGCAGGCTGCCATGCCAAATAATAATAAACTATCTGTAGGAATGAGACTCTATGGGGTAGTCCAAATCTATTCTTCCCTATTGGGACACCAACTTCAGAAAGTGCTTCATATTTGTTTATATTTAAATAGATACATAAAAGTACTTAAAGATTATTATCCTATTAATGCAGTGAACAGAGGGTAGCTATTTTAAGATTGTAAATGATATATAACTTTCTGTAAAAGTTAAATGTATTAGAAAATTTTATATGGATATTCTTGGTACTAGTTTCAGGTATGCAGCATAATGATTCAGTATTTTTGCAGATTTTATTCCAGTATAAGTTATTACAAAATATTAGATATAATTCCCCATGTTATAGAGTAAATGCTTATTGCTCATCTATTTTATATATTGTAGTTTACATTTGCTCATTCCATATTTTCTTAAGATTAACAATAAGACCAGGTCACCCATTTCATCATAACTTCAGTGAAGTTTAAATTATAATTCCTGACAAATTATTTTTAGTAAATACTCAACATACATACACAAGAGCATCTATTTAATAATAGTTCAATCATTTAAAAAAAAAAACCTGGAAGTCTTTTCCTACCTGAGAAGATGTCATATTTTAAAGAAATAAAACAATGTAGTATAAACATCACAGTCAACAAATCAGCTTCTTGGAATAAAATGGAAATTTTTAAAATAGAAATAAGACGCATTTGAATGAATCTATTCTGTGATAAAAGTATCACAAAAATTGGACATAGTGCAGCTTGTTTAAGGGAAGGTATTGGAAAAACTGAATCACAGAGAAGATTATAACTTTTGATCTCTACATATCAAGATACACAAAGACCTATATGGAATAGTAAAATTGTAAAAGTAATAGACTGAAACCAAGGAAGCTATATGCAACATTGTGTTCAGTAAGGGATTTTAATAAAACATTTGAAAGCACATATACAAGGCCAGAATTTAAAAATTCTGGTTCAGTATTGGCAAATTTAATATTGTTCAATCAAAGGCACAATTGAAAAATAAGCTGAGATGATAGAGAAATGAAGGTATTTGCAAAATTAGTATCTGAAAAATACTTCACATCTACACTATACAAGTTTATATCAACATAATAAAAAAGAATAGAGACCAAATGCAAAGAAGACAAATCTCACTAATAAGCAAAGAGGGAACTCTGTACATATTCTGTACATGATATGTCCTTTAGTGTATATTTTCAAGATGTTTATTACAGCATTCTATGTGAAAGCAAACAATTGGAACCATCCTTGTTAGTGATTACTAAAAATAACAATGCAAATGTAGGATATTTGTAATACATACGATGCCATAATAGATAGCAAAGCAGATATGTATAAACTAGAGATCTTCAGAGCATTTTGATGAATCTTAAAACATGAAGTTGAGTAAAAACAAGAAGAAAAATAAAATGTCATTGTATTATCATTTCTCAATCCCATTTATGCATGTAAACAATGAAGATATGCAAGAAAAATACATTATACTTAAAAGGATACATAATATTCAACATATGTGTGTAGACACATATATTCAATTATTCATGCCCAAAGCATTAGAATATCTCTGTTGGGGGAACTGGGGATATTGAAAGCATGTAGAAAGAAGAATTGGGAAATATGTACTTAATTCTTGTATTACAAGTCTGCAATAGTGAGAGGAAAAACAAAAATACAGCTATTCTAACCTAATGGGTAATACTTAAATCTTAACCTGTGATACACTGGTTTTATACTTTACCTCCTACAATCTTTTTTCACAATCAAACTATTATTTATATAACAAATAAATGTTAATTTCCTGGATGCTGATGCCCAATATCTTGGGTGTGTTTTCCTATAATATCAAGATAATAAAGAAACCTAATTCATTGTGCTGTTTTAAAGATTACATGATTTAATATGTGAAAATATTTATAACAATGTTTGAGACATATTAAAAGCTCAGCAAAATTGCCTTCTTGAAATATTTGATTGTTTATATGTATTTAAACAAAATTTTAAAATAAATAAAAATATATGTATACTATACTATGTACAATTTTTAGAATAAATGATATTGCAATGTTATTTCATCATTATTAAGTGATTAGAAATCTGAATTCAGTATTGTTTCACTTACTTCTAAGGCTTACTGATAGTCTCAATTTTGAACTTGCTCTTTGAAAAATTTGAGTCTTATAGTTAAATATGACTATATACATAATATATTTAATATATGAAATATTTGTAATTAAATGTATATATACTCATTTAAATAAAAAGGTAACTGATTAGATCACACAGCAGAAAACCTTAAAGAGACCTGGATTCTTTTGAATGTTAATTTCCACATTCACACATCCTCAGAAATTTTGCTTTATTTCTGTGTATTCTGTGATGTTTTGGGCATTTTTTTCCTCTGTGAGTCACTTTCATCATTAGGACAGCTCATCTGATGAGTAAAATATACATAGGTGTTCCTAAAATCCCTATGCTACTCCAACCAGCCCAATATTCTGTTGTTGTCAAGGAGTTAGACAGAGCTTCTTTCCTTACTGCCTTAGCTAAGTGTTCTCAATGTCACATGCCCTGGATTAGATTTTATGGTCATCTCAGAACTAAATTCTGTGGCTAGGAGAATGGGAGTCCTTCACGGAGCTTAAGATTAATCATTCCCATCAAACTCAAGGAGAGAGTGGAATGGAAATGCCATTTCACAAAAGAAAAGCTGAGTGCTCTAGTTAGAATTCTAGGGAGTGAGTCTTAAGTAAAGAACCAACAAATAGAACCTTTAAAAATGAATACACAATAGTTCTATACATTCCCTCTGGAGTGTTCTTCTTCTTCTATTTTTCTTATTATAAAGGAATATTCAAGATGTGTATTTCCATTTAATCTGTTTTCCTCATGTTTTTAAAGACTTTCCCAATATATCTAAGTTCTTGGCTTCTCCTTATGACATTTCAGATATTGACAAATCCATTGGTTTCATTTTTTTCATATTGTTTGTGGAGTATTTAGAGGCTCTGCTGTAACAGGCAAAAAAAGAAGAAGAAGCACATATATTTTCCTGAAAAAAAATCTGTCCTACAAAGATATTCAATGTTGTATTTCTTTGTTATTCTTTAGCTTTAGATGAACAAAACCAAGTGCATATAGTTTGATGAAGTCTAACTGAAATTATCATGGTCAAGCTAAAGGATATAGGTTGGTTGCATATTCAGTTTTCCCTACAGTGCAAGCATAAAATCACTGATGCTGACACTCTGAAAAGGCCTATCAACATGATGCTGGAGATGTGCCTGGTGAGGGAACCAGGAAAATTTCAGAGGATGTACTATGCTTTTCTTTAGAGGCATGATATATATTTGAGAATGCTTTCAGAGAATTTGTATAAAGAAAGAAATGAGTGTAGGGTTTTTCTCTCTCACCTATAGGTGTCAGATTGCAGAAAAAACACAAGCAAAAAGCCTCACATTTGGAGAATTGAAAGATTGTTTAGATAAAATTAAATATAACAACATAAGTAACCATAATAAATTTATCTCTGACCACTGAATGGCAAGGATTATATTTTATCCAAGAAACTTGGATTTTTTTCATAATTAGTCTAAGCTGCAAGTAAATATTTTACTTGATGTTGCAACATGTACCATGAAAATCACTAATTCAGCTTGTTTTGCTCCTTTCACAAAGTATTTAATAAATAAAGAAGGTACAAAAATTAGAGGAGCATATATCAGTACTGCAAATTTTGCTGTTTGAAAATAAAAGTTAGAATATATTAAGGTACAGATTTTAAGCCTTAGGCCATAGTTTATAAAATTCAAGAGTTAGATACAAACCTTCTACATCCCAGAAACAATATTGTAAGGCAATAAAGTCCATCAGGGAATTTTCTAGAGAATCAAGCACAACAGGCCGGTACATATTGTTGGATTTCAAATAACAGAAGACTCCAAAACAATTTGCATTTAACTGTATGTATATTATTTGTATACAGGATATTAAGAGACAGGACATCATGAAACTGTATTTGTTGACATGCAGTGACATCAACAAAGACCCAGTTCTTCTCATTTTTCTTCTCTGCCATCCTGAGGGTGTTTGATTTGTCGAGCCCTCAGATGAGGCTAATGGCTGATGAACAGGAAGGAAGTTGCTGCATACTGGTGTAGCTAAGGTGGGTAAATTCATCCTGCAGTAAAAATTTATTTTTCTGAAGACAAAGTCATTGAATTTATCTAGAACAAAGTCCACAAGCTGGGATTAATAGCCCAGTGGCCTGCATTATCAAAAACTCATGAAAATGATCCCATAGTGCCTTTCACAGCCAAATAAGCAGATGAAAGTCTGGTCTAGACTAAGAATATCAATGAGATTTGTGTCCTGAATGGGTGAATTTTTTTTCTGCACCCAGCAGGGATTCCTAATCAATTGAGAATTTTCTTAATAAATCTGAATAAGAATAATAACCTTTCTCATCTAGTGTGATATTGGAGGTCATGAATGTGATCATTCTTTGATTCCTATGTGTTCAATTCTGCTTTACAGATTTTTTGGTTGGCAAATTTTTGAAGCTGGCTTTACTTGTTTTTGTCTGGGATTAATTTTTCAAATGTCAAATCTGTGAGTAAATTTTAATCTATTTTGCTGATAGAAAATTTTACTTATTTTATATGTCTTGATGATTTCATTAGAAATGTAGAAGACTAAGCCTGTGGGTGTGAAAACACATCTGATTTCAATATGTTTTACTCTTTACATGATACCATGTGAAGGTTTCATTTTATGCATATGGACATTAATACATTAAAAACATTTTGCATTAATATGAATATTTTGATCAGCTGTTTTATCTTAAATTACTTTATAGAAAAAATGAACTGTCATTGATTGTAGTACTATAGGATATGTAATTATTGCTATTCATATAATTCATTAGGAGGAAAAGATAACAAATTATTTTGATGAGTCTCCCAGACATAAATTTGTTTCAATCTACAAACTCATGTATGTTTTTGTGGTATATCCAAATTAAATTGTCACTCTCTGATATTCTCAGAATTGTTCTTTCTTGTAAAGTAATAAATATAGCACATAGATCAAAACAATTTCTTTACTCAAGTGTTATAGCACTTCCAGGAAATTATTAACACTTCCGGCAAACCTTCTACTTATGATTTTAAAAAACAATATTATTATTTTCCATTCAATATGGTAAACTCAGACATCACTGTATGATGATGTGCAGTAGAACCATGAGAAGCCACTTATCTAAAGAATCTTATTTAAAATATTTCATAATTATTTTATCCAAACAATTGCAGCTATCACTACATTAATGTACAAATGTTTAAAATAGTAAACTCTAGAGTAAAGTGCGTGGACTGAAATTCTGGCTCAGGCATGTTCTAGATATAATCAAGTAACTTAAATCCTTTATGTGTTAGTTTCCTTATCTGTAAAACTAAGGATTAAAATAGTACTTTCCAAATGAGTGATTATGGCAATTGACATTACAATACAGATAAAATGCTCATTGAAGGCATATTATTTTAATTATTAAATACATTTTCTTATCTTGAGTGTATGAGTATTTATGAAACATAGGATATATATTTGGTCTTTGCTGCCAATTTCTGACACAGAGCTTCTAAATCTCTTGTAACTTCTTGGATGATGAGAATATCTTTTGTTCTAATGAGTAAATTCTTGGTGGCTTTTGGATAGCTTCAGCATCAGAGCTGGTCGCCAGAAAGACCAAGCCATTATCAGAATTTTGGAACTTTCAGCCTCATCCCCTGATCTCCAGGGAGGAGAGATAGGCCAAAAATTAAGTTAATAATCAGTCATTTCTACCTGTACCTCAGCACCTCCCTGTGTCTCAGGGCTGAAAGCTTTTCCTTTTCTATGTGAAAAGAAGTGTTTCCTATGTTCTGTGCATTCTCTGAAAGGCAGAGAAGGGCTCCTTGTTTCGTTTTTTCTGGACCACTACTTATCATCTACTTCTAAGCAAAGATCACTCATGCTATTTAAACTTGAAAAGATTCAGTGCTACTATCTTTAAGGTGTTAATAAGAAAGAAAAAAAAAGAAAACAGACAAAGATGGAGAGGACAAAAGAGAAATAAGCAAAGAGAAGAAAAGGAAGGAAAGGAAAGGAAGCAAGAAAGAATGATATAGGGAAAATGATAGGCAACAAAATTAACATTTAACATTGTTTTGTTAGCTGAACTATAGAATATAGGATACAACAGAAACATCAGTATTCTTTGATATGACCCTTTAACATCAGATGAGAAAACTGAAGAACTGCTGTGCTTGGTATCCTTGAGTTCATTCATCAGTGCTTATTTAGTGCTAATAAAAGTCAGGCTTTGGTCTAGATGCTAGAACACAGCAGTAAATTAAAGAAAGTCCCTATTCTGGGGATCTTCTTAGCAGAATTAAGATTCTTGTTCTGATTTCCCAATTCCCAATTACTCTGCCTACCTCATTACACCCATGCCCTAGTGAAAGTGGCCTCAATGATGCCATGAGCCTGGTGTGTATATTTGGAAGAAGTGGCTACATTTATCATTTTAATATGCTAAGAATCTCTGGTCCTAAAAGTAATTATTTAAAACACCAAATTATTAATTAGAAAATTATTTCCATAACATGTATTCTACTGAATGTGTGCTGACCTCACTAAAAAAAGAATAAATGACTTGCGGTTGGTAGATAAAAGCAGCAAAGGGATCATTCTTAGAAAGTTACATTATTCTTTGTTTATGTTTCCAGTCTTTTAGTGTGCCAGTTAGTCTGGCAAACAAACAAGCAGCCCTTAAATACTGTTACAACACAGAAAACATGCTTAGAAAAAGATAAAGGCTATATTAGAGAGGATTTTAAAATACTTGGAAATATTGCATATGCAAAACAGATAGAGGATTTGCAGAAAATGCTACATTTTTACTTGTGTTGATTGGCATAGGTAGGGGAATGTAAATTGCTTGGGGTCCATCAAAACATGGCAGGTGACATAAAGATGCCCCATATGACATTGTACAAGCTAGACAATTTGTCACTAGAAACCTCTTTCCATTTTTGAGTGTGTCTTTGTTTGGAATCTTATTGTTGAATTATCACATTTTATAGTGCATTCAGTTTGCATTTATGTAAAAAATAAACATTATTCTGCAAAAAATGTTTTCTGAGAAGAGATTAAAAAAATGTTTAAGAGCTTTGTAGCAGGAAAGCGTAAATTGAACAGTCCTATGTCAGGAAGGTCTACAACCTTCTCCTGGTTTTACCTTCTTTTCTTCATATCAGAGTCTCTGCCTTTTCTTTTCACTTTTTACCCCCATGGGGAAATGTCTGTCTCTTTATCAAGGTCAAATTTAAATGTCAGCACATTGTGAGGCTGGTCTCACCTTCAGTTCTGTCTTTCTTTGGTCAATCTCTTCATTTCCTGCCATTCTGAATCCTTCACATTTACTTCCTATATAGTAGTTTAGAAAGATCAGTCCTGCAGTGTTGATAGGATTAGAGTAATGAGATGAGGAGGCAGGAACACTAGTTAAGAGTCTGATTGCATAATCCAAGTAAGGATTGATGCTGACCTGATATAAAGTAATGTGGTGGAGATGAACAGAAAACAATAAGACAGGTATTAGGAAATATAAAATAAAAATATGAAATTAAACAAAGTAAAGCACAAAACCAAAAAACAAAATAAAGGCAAAAACAGAAAACCAGATGAAATAAACTAACAAAAATCACTTGATTCATCAGACTAAAGAAAAACAGTAGAATAATTTGAGTGAATATATAATATATCATCTGAATCAGGAAACAGTTTAGGGTGAAAAGGAACACTATTGATAATTAAATCAAACAAGAAGCTTCTAACTACAGCAGGCTTGTGAAAACCTGGGCATCTGGTCACCCTGAGGATAATGGAATCATTGCTGAATTATACATTGAAATGTATTTAAATTCTTATCTTACTTAATCACTACTTTTCTGGGAAAATTTTTGAAAATTAGCTACATGATTTGAGGGTTAGTTTTATCTTGCCAAAATTGGTCTAGATGTACTGAAGAATGGTGGGTGAAAAGGACTAAATCTAAGCATCTAGCTATATTTCTAAGATTGTATGAAAACAAAGAGGATAAAAGCTCTCCTTCCTCTCCCTTCCTTCCCCACCCATCCTCCAACTCCTGAACACAGATAAGCAAACCAGACCTCCTCTGAAGAAGCCAGGTGCTCACCATGATCACATTGTCAAACCATGGGAAGATGTTACTCCTTGCTAACCACACTCTTGAATCAAATGATTAAGTTCCAAAACTTCAACATCGTGTTTTTACTGATGCTTTCAAAATGTGTATCTCCAATCTCAATATCTCCAATGAATGGAAGACAAAATATTTTATGGGGTACTCAACTCAAATTTTTGAAAACTAGCATGTATTTTGCACTTAAAAGATATCCAATTCAGATAGTAGATTTTCATCAATTACTTGATCTGTATTTAGATTTTATAAAATTTACAGTTCAGAAAGTAGAGTCACAACCTAAGTTGATCCAAATACAAGGAAAATTTTTCAGTGAGTTGAGTAGCACCTTTAAATTTAAGTTTAACTTCAGTAGATTAAATAAAATGTAAAATTTGGTCTCTGCTAAGTACCAGAGGCTACCATACAAAACAATGTAGGAAAAGCAGGTGTCTCAAAGTTACAGATTCACAAATTGCATGTTTACCCTACCCTCAAATCTGCTTCTCTCCTAGGCTTCCCAACTACACTACCTGGCACTGTCATTTACCTGTGGGCTAAGGTCAAAAAACTTGAAGTCAAACTTAACTCTAGGCTATTTCCACCCCTCATATCCAGTGTCCAGGAAATTGTGTTATAAATGTAAAAAAAAAAAAAAACTGACCACCATTCATCAGCTCTGCTGTTAAAGCTCAAATATTTATTGATTCTTCATCTTTCACTTTTAGTGCCTATATGCTATTTCCCAGGCTAACTAATCCTTTTCATCTGAATATGCTACTTATTTGCTCAGAGTTCCTCAAAATATTTTCATTACTCATAAAAAACATACTGCAATCAAAAGTCTGACATGATCTGGTCATCCTTGCTCTATTGACTCATCCACTATCTGCAGATCATCCAAGGTGTTTTCCTGATTATGCCCTGACCACAGGAAGCACATCCCACAGTAAGGCTTTATCTTTGCAGACTGCTTTGAAGTTATTTCTCATCTAGTTACTTGGCTAACTCCCTTATCTTCTCATTGAGGCTCTCCTATTTTTTTATTTTATTTCATTTTTTTAATTGAAGTATAGTCAGTTACAATGTATCAGTTTCTGGTGTACAGCATCATGTCCCAGTCATGCATGTATACATACCTATATTCTTTTTCATATTCTTTTCCATTAAAGGTTATTGCAAAATATTGAATATAGTTCCTTGTGCTATATAAAAGAAATCTGTTTTTAATCTATTTTTATATGTAATTGTTAACATTTGCAAATCTCAAACTTCCAAATTTATCCCTTCCTAACCCATTTCCCCCAGTAATCATAGGATTGTTTACTATGTCTGAAAATCTGTTTCTGTTTTGTAGATGAGACCATTAGTGCCCACTTTTTCCTTTTTCTTTTCTTTTCTTTTCTTTTTTCTTTTCTTTTTTTTTTTTTTTTAGATTCCTCATATGAGTAATATCAGATGGTATTTTTCTTTCTCTTTCTGGCTTACTTCACTTAGAATGACAATCTCCAGATCCATCCATGTTGCTGCAAAAGGTATTATTTTATTCTTTTTTTTTTAATCACTGAGTGGCATTCAATTGTATAAATATACCACAATTTCTTTATCCAGTCATCTATCAATGGACATTTAGGTTGCTTCCTTGTCTTGGCTATTGTATATATTGCTGCTATGAACATTGGGGTGCATGCCTCTATTTAATTAAATAAAAACTCTCACCTTTCAAATATTCATTCTATTTTCTTTTCACAAGTTACACTCTAATTTGTTTTCAGAACTCTTCTTACATGGAGAACTGTCACAGCATAGTGGTTAAGAGTACAGATTTTTTGGAGCCATATTTTCTGGGTTTTACTTTTTAGTAGTTATGTGACCTTGAGCAATTTTACCTTACCACTCTGTGTTCTGGTTTCCATAACCCTAAAAATGAGGCTAATAATAGTACCTTGATAGTGATAATGTTACTTTATCTAAGGGGCTTAAAACAGTGCCTGGCACATGGAAAATACCAAATATTAAGTTATATATTTATTTGTTATTATTTATTTCTCACATTAGAGTGAAAGATACATGAGAAGGGGCAATTTGTCAGTTTATTTACACAATCTTCCTAGATCCTAGAAAAAATGCCTGGCCTATACATGAATAGAAAGGCCAGAGTTAAAAAATATACATACAGATGCAAGAAGACATCAACAAATAATTATAATTAAATAAGATAATGCCCAGAAGAAATATTCAAACAGGGAATTGGGAGATGAGAGGATTAAAAAGAAAATCTATCTGTACTGTTTTGAATTAAATTAAATTGTTCTTTTAGTTTCACTCTTTTGTTAGCCATTTCTGCATCCATCCTTCATAACATTTTACATAGGTAAGGCTAACTTGCCTTGGCTTATCAACAGGGCAAATCATGTGACATCCAAGATGCTCCATTTGAAAGCATGCCATGTAATGCAATTAAGAGAGGACCATGTCAGTAAATAGGAACCTGGATTCATTTCTTTACTGTACCACCACAAGGGATTGATACTGCTTTGTGTCTCTCATCTTAGTTATCTCATGAATGGAACTGGATTAAATAGTTACTATTAACCTTCTAGCTTTCTAATTTGTTGCATTTTTGTGGTATGCTCTGACTTTTTCCTGAATGTTTTCTATCTTTGTCCTCTTTCTGTCCTCAATTGGCACCAGTAGAAGGCATCAAAGTAATTTTAATATCATGGTAAACAGAGCATAATTGCAAAAATAAACATAAGGCGCAAAATTATATGCTATACATGTGTACTCACTGATAGTTGAATGTTATGCTATTTGGATTAGCATGGGTAATAATTTCTTATCTTGCCCAACCAAATATGGTAATATGAATTGATGTTAATTGATAGCATAAAGCACATGAAAATGAAGCAGTAAATGTAAGTGAAATAGAGAAAAGAAGGGTACCAGATAAAATTACAAATGGACAAAATGAGGGCAAGCCATCATAATTTATATATTTCCAATGGCTTCAAATTCTTTCTTGTTTCACAAATTAACCAAAACTGCTTCCTGGTGAAATAAGAGAATGGAGAAAATCAACAAATATGTGTAATCCTGAATCTGATTTCCAAATGGGCATCTGATTCAGTGAGGATGTGTTGTCTTCAAGTTGTAGAAAATCTGAATAATTTTGGCTTCTACTGTAGGCACTTGTATGCTTTCCTTTAATAGAGATTTTAGAAAAAGAGAATCTCACAGAGGGTGCTCCAGTGATGGAATGATGGAATCCTTTTCAAGCATTCTGCTGACTAGTCTGGTTACTCCTCCATTCATCAGATGGTGCTGGGGATTCAGCATCACATCCTCAGTTAACAACATCTGAAAGAAGCAAGGAAGGAGCGTGTAGAGGAGATCTTTCTTACTACTCTCCCTTTTCATCAGGAAGAAATAATGTTCCCTGAAACACCAAGTATTTTCTCTTATGTTCTCTTTGAAGACAATCTCCAGCAAAATAAGCCAATTGGGCTGAATATTGGTCATTTCCTGAGTATAAGGTGTCATCTGAAAACACTGATATCCTTATTAAGTTTATTTGTGTTTTTTAACAGAGAAGTGGGAGGGAAAGACAGACTGTTGGGATCAAAGTGTGTTTGTTTATTTGTAGTTGTTCTTGCTTTTCACATGTCCTTTAATAGGTAATAGTTCTAAACAAGGTCTATATTATTTTGGGCCTTGTATAAGATTGTTCTTCATTTCTTTAACTTTTATTTTAATATGATTTGCCCCTCAGGCTGAATATCCCCACCGCCTTCCCAGGAGCAGGAGGTGAAAAGATGGAGTCCTTTTTTTGGAGTTTTGCTGTATATTTTTGTATAAGTAAAGCTGATAAACACACATGGGAACATTTCTGGACCTACTCTGTGTTGGTGCACTTAATGATTTTTAGATTTTTAAGTATCACAACTGCTGACTTCCATTGATCTTCACAAAATGAAAAATAGAAATAAGTTGTGAACAAATCACTCATAAACTCTTTAGCCACAGTTGAATCAATCATTTCCTTGTGATGGAATTTTGGGAAAAGAGGGTTACAAATAAAGCAAAGTCCCTACTGGGAGAGTTTCAACCACAAAAACAACAAAACAAGTGTTAGATATGACACTGTCTTCTTAAGAAGGAGCCCTTAACATTGGCCAGTGTATGATTTTTGTGTGTTAGTGTGTGAGTGTATGTGTGTCTGCATGTGTGTGTATGGACTAAATTATTAAATATCAGGGATGCTGTTAATTCTTAGGATTATTTGCATTATTAGGAATAAAGAAGTATTCCATAAGGGCAAAGCATTTGCCATAATTTTTTGTGTCCTTTATTATAGTATTTTAATAATTTTTCAGAAAACTAAATACCTATATATTTTAATTAATTATATAATTTCTTGTAACTTCATAAATAGTAACTATATAATTTATTAAAATAATACTTATAATAACTTATTAGAAAATTTTAAGGTGCTCAAATGTTTTATTATTGTGATATATAACAGAAATATATGAGAAATTATCATTTAATATATTAAAAAATCAAATAAGGATAAAAATTAAAATAAATTCTTAAATGCTAAGTAGTACACAAATTTCATGTTGTCATGGTAACCTAAATATCAGAGATCAACTGGAGTGTCAGAATGGCAGACAGCTTTAATACATTTGTTTTAGAATTTTTGCCTCATGTAGTGATATTTTATGCATTTAACTACATTTTCATTCATGTATTATCATCTAATGAGTAATATAAATGACTCAATGAACCAAATATGTTACTGTAGAAAATATAATTTTAAAAGACGTGAAATCAAAGCGAATATTGTACAAGTACCATAAATGCAGACTTCCTTCTCGTCGCACATTAAATAAATATTATTATATAAATTCTCTCAGTACAATGATTTTCAAACAGAATAACACATATTCAGCTCTTAAAATCATCTTTATATGAGTGCCCTGTTTTCCTGTGGAGTTTCAAGTTAAGTGACCATTTCTTCCTCTTTTGCTGTTGTCAATCAGGCACTTATTCAAAACATAGAGCTTACACAGACATTGTCAAATGAAGAGCCAATCCGAAGGAAAACAAAGAAAAATAATTATCACGGACATCCTTTGAAAGCAGAATCTAAATAGCTGAAACTAATGCCAAGTAAATTCAAGGGGTTTTTTATTAGTTTTTTCTCTCTCTCTCATTACTGCTGTGTTTCCTCTGATAGCAAAATTCTTTTCAAAACTGCTATATAATTTTAGTTTTATTGAAAAGTCTCCAATTGATTCTAAATATATGAGAATTTAAATCAACCTATCTGAGACAAGCCTTTGGGGGCAGGAAAACGGACATTTCTGCCTCGAGGTCTTGAAGGTTTTTACGAGTGACAAGATGACAAATGCTAAGGTCATTGTCCTGGATGAGCATATCAGTGATTTGATATATGACAATCCGTTTTGAACAACTTGTTTGGGATATTGAGATTGAATGCTATTGCATCTATGTGATTGAAATTTTATTAAATTTTATTCTCCACCCCCCATATTCACAATCAAATAACAGGGGAAATATTAAATCAGTGGTTATAGATTATTTCATTATGTTTCATTGATGGATTTCAGAAAAACACATAATCCTGATACTTATCACAATTAAGTCTCGATAAATACTCTATCCTTGTTCACACTTTAGGGAAAAATATATCAAAGTATTGTGAGAGAAGTCCTTAGTGTTTATGAATACTAGCTTTACAATTGGTAGCCTCCACACCAGTGTTTGTATTTTAGTGCCAGCCTAGCAGTTTGTCCTAGGATTTAAATTTCCTAATGTCCAAAATTACTAATTTTTTGGCTTCAATCACCAAATATGTACTGATGTATCTCTCATCTTTATTTCCAGATTAAAGAATCTTTGCATTCATCTTAATTTAATGTTGTTAAAATAAAAAGCAAGGTGAGTTTTTAGATTTACCAAATTCTCTGTAACTCACAGGTTACATTTTAGTGGGTCATTTTAGGATAAAGTATAAGAGACTTTGTTCCATTCTAAAGAATGTGTTATTAACCCTTTAAAATAATAGAAAAATTTTAGTCTTTTCTCTTTAGAGCTTGAACTGAATGTAGGCATTAAGAAATAAAGAAATTGTGGTAACAATAGAAGTTACACATAGAAAAGTAAAGAAAATGATCACTTTTAATTCCTAATTTTAATGACTTTGATAATGATAATAACATCAAACTATAGTATAAAAGTCTAGATGTTCTAATAACTTAATGTATTTTATCCTTTTAAGCCTCCCTGATAATTCCATGAGCTAGGTTTCATTATTAATCCAATTTAACAATCAGGAAAACAGAAATTAAGAGTTTAAGTTACTTGTACAAGATCACACTACTTATAAATGACAAACTTAGTATTAGAGCCAAAGGAGACCCGGCTTTTTACACTACGTTGATACTTCTTTCTCATAAATTTCAGTCTTCTTTGGTGTCCAAACATCACAAATTTCTCCCTGCTTCTTCTTAGTCTATCCATTGTTTTTATCCTGCTACCTTTTGAATATATATGAACCAGAGCTTAGTTCTAAGATTTTATATTCTCACCTTGTACCTAGTTAACTTGTTAATGTAACTAGAGTAATTTACTTCACAAGACAGCAATCTTTTGGAGATTAAGACATTTTTACTCCATATTACTCGGTGGCTGCTGGAGGCATCTTGCCAATGATATTAAATCTTAAATGCGATTGAGCTCTGCAGTCATCACATAAGGTAATACAGGCAGACTTCCAAGTTTTCATGCTGTTGGGTGTAAGCCTCCTGGGAACCATGTGATAGCTCTGCCTTGTTTGCCATCAAGTAGAATCTCATACAAATCAAATCCTTCTTGCATTTCATCCAAGAAAATTTGCAAAGATTTGTATGCAAAAATCCTTCCCTTTAATGTATCAAGCTTGTAAATATCTGGTGAACATGTTTGATGGCAAGCTGTTTTCCAAGGCAGGGCAAACTTCTTCCATGAGGAAAATTCATTTTTCAAAAAAAAAAAAGCATAAAGCAATAAAAAAGATCAACTTATATCACCTTTAACAAATGGATCTAGGGGACTTAAAATTTTTCCTGAATGTTTTTCCTTTGATGAATGTGGTTAAATTGTATATCATATCTAAGGACAAAATGATGAGTTTTCATTCTTTGATTTACTAAGGCCTCTCATCTGCTTCTGCTCTCCAACACACACTCCACTTTCCCCTTCACAGGATAGTAGGGAAGAGAGTTCTGGATTTAGAAATAAGAGATCATGGAGTAATAGTACTATTTAAAAAAAAAGATCAACAATCGCTTAGGCTCCTACATATGGATATGTGTAATGCAGTCTTTCTTATACGCATAATGTGTTTTAAAAATAAGATACCACGTGGATAGTTCACACATAAAAAAGGTAGTCCTCTATATAAGTTTACAAATATATATAATGGATATTTTGTGTGTTTGCTTGTGGATGTGAAACTAAGTAAATGTATTCATATACACACATATATACACATACATATATATACACATATACATATATATATTTATATACACACATACACACATATATATATATATATTCAGTGCTGTTCCAGAAGGTGATTATTACCTACATCTTTCAGACATACTGGAGGTACAAATACACTAATAAAAATTTTTCAAAGACATTAATCCATGCATAAAGTCTCTATCAGTTATCTATTTGCTTAGTTTCATCATTTATATTATAGCGGGCCTCATGATGTTAGATATGAATGCAATATGGTCAATTATGTCAGGCCCCAGGTTGTTAAACACTCCCATTGAGCTGGTAATCTTTTCAGAAAATTGCATTGTCATAATACTTGTTAACCACAAGCAAATATTAAGAACTTACTACTTCATTGTGCATTGCTAAATGCAGGATAATTAGTTGAAGGGTTTTGTGACTTACAGAAGCAAAGTCCGTGATCTCTCTGGTATCATAGACACAGTTACATAACAACCTTAGGAAACAGAGATAGGAAATGTTAATTAAAAATGAATATTTGGATAAGTACTAGAACAATATAAAACAGACATCCAGGAAGCTTTTCAGATAGAAACACCAGAGAAGAATGCCATAGAGGTTTGAAAGATTTTGAAAAAATTGGTAAAGTGAGCTGGGAATTAGACATATATTTTTAAAGGAGGAAGGGATATTGATTTGGAATTGGATCAAACATCTACTTTCTTTATGCGATTTAAAGGACTTTTCAAACATTTCTTCTTCAATGATTTGATGAACTCAACAACCACAAAACTAGTTTCAATTAATTCCTGTTAATCCACTGAAGAACTTCGTTCTAACTCAACCATCCACATATATATGAGTTTTAAGTTGTTATTAGCTTGTACTAGCAACCATCACCCATAGCTAAATAAATAATTGTACAACTATTTAGATGTCACAATTTACAATATTTTCACTCTTACATTTGAACCTCAATATAATGTGAGTTAAGGAGGACATGGTATATATTTTTTCAATTTTGCAGATGAGAAAAATGAACATGGCATCTTGAACCAGATATACTCGATTTCAAATTCTGGCTTTATAACTTACCATCAATTTGCATTTCCATGCATTCTTCAGTATTTTTTAAATAAAATGTTTTGAACAGTTAAATTAAATAGGGGAAGTAAAGCTGTTAGTACAGTCTAACAGATTAAGAAATGGTAGTTATTTTGTTTTAAATTTAAAGCGAACATTTTCTCACTCTGTCAAGTTGAATGCTAAATCTCAATCATTCAGGTAATTTAGAATTTTTACATACTAGACAGGGTATTCATAATTATTCATGCAATTTAACTTTTAAACCCTGAACTGTATGTTTTGGCACATATTCTATTCCATATGTAATGACAAAGATATGTGAGTCCCAGTCATTAAGTGGAGTTAGGTGAGGCAGAAAGGAGAAATGACACTGATAAATAATTCCAGGCCATTTCTGTGAACCACAGATGTTTACATCAAGCTATTAATACTTTCATAATTCACAATAGATTAATTTATTGTGGGTTGCCACCTCCAGCTCTTTTATAAATCAAATTTTTAAAATTGTATTTAATAAATCACTTTCATTTTCTAAAAATATGTAAAAAACTTAGCTGTCATATTAACATATATTGTGAGTCCACAAAGGAAGATTTTTTGAACTCTAACTCCCATAAAACAGAAAGAGATTTCATATATTGAAATACAGACAGCCTTTGAAAACATTTGTACATCATTATCAGATAATAAGTTTAAGGCAGATGTCATCTTTTCATCTTTATCAATCTGATCAAGTTTGTCCAAATATTGGTCAAAAGAGGAATCTGAGTCTATAATCTTATTCCAGTCTCCTGCCCCGACAAAGGTTTAGTTTATTTTCTTTAGAGACCTCTGTTGGAGGTACATATTTCTTGTTAACTACCTTCTTTCATATATGTATTCTCTTCTCTCACATTTTATGATTATAGTTTTCATATTATCTTTAAAAATATGAGCAGATTATTCAGAATGATTTTGTAATCAAGTAAGTTAATTATTCATACTTGACCCTAACTACAAGGAAATCTATAAACTAAAAAGGCTGTTAAATAATTGATTTCCTGTCTTGTTTTAAGCGAGTTGCTCAAACTGTGATTGTTAATTTTGCTGGAAATTTCAATTTAATCGCCTCTAAGACAGTATGCAGTTATTTTACTAGGTTCTTCTCTCCCCATTATAAATTTTTAAAACAATTTTCTAAATGTATTATTGATGAACTTTACCTACCTATCTGTCTATCTATCCCTTCCCTTCCTCAGGATTTAACTAATTTCTCATCTCCACTCTTCTGCTTATCTGTTGTGGACTGAATTGTGTCTTTCTAAATTTCATATGATGTCATATGATGTCCTAACCCCCAATGTAATTGTGGCCATACATAGGACATTTATGAGGTAATTAGTTAAATTAAGTCATTAGGGTAGGACCCTAATCCCACAGGACTTCTGTCTTTATCAAAAGAGGAAAAGATACCTGGTCTCTCTCCATGTACATATGAAAAAGGGGACATATGAAGACACAGAGAGCAGATCATCATCTACAAGGCAGAAAGAGAGGTCTCCCAGAGACCAGCCTGTTGGCAACTAGATATCAGACTGCCAGCCTCCAGAATGGTATGGAAATAAGTGTGCCTGTTGTTTAAGCCACCCAATATGTGGTATCTTGTTATACCAGCCTGAGCAGGCTCATCCTAAGCCACTAATTTCTACCACCCTTTCAGATATCTGTGTAAATATCACCTTTTCCAAAGCCCTTTCTATCACATCCGTTTTCATCAACACCACATTACTAGACTTGCTGCATTTTTATATGTTCTAGCTCATACTGTTTTGGATTTCTGTCACCTGTGACTGATTTAGAGGCTTCTTAAGTTTAGAGACTGTTTCCCACCAATTAGACATCCTTAAGACCTATCACAGGGAGTGGTGAATGTTAGGCTACAAGAAATATTTGTTGAAGTGCATTTTTGGAGACATATCAGTACCTGGAAGGCTAGCTACCATAAAGATGTCAAACAATTGTACATGTTCAATTTAACTTGAATTGTAATTCTAAAGACCTTTTTTATGTGGTAAAATCATGGGGTTCTTCCCTGCAGTGAAGTAAAATATCTACCAATGAAAGTATTAATTATATTATGCTATATCAACTCAATAGACAAAACTATTTAAGATTTCTTATTTACAAGATTATCTTATGTTATCTACCAATAGATACAGTTTCACTTTTCTCTTTTAAATCTAGATTATTTATCTTTCTTGTCTGCCTTAGCTAGAACTTCCATTAGAGTGCTGATTAGTAGTAAAAAGTAGACATCCTTGATTTATTCCTGACCTTAGGGAGACTGAATTATTTTTTAAGGCAATATAGGCAGGGAGTTATTTTGAATTTCATAAGATATCTATGTGTTTGACTCAAAGGAAAAAAAAAGAGTATCGGACATTAATTCCTTTAAAAAATCAGTTTCAGAGTTCTGTTTACTTTCTGATTTAGAGTAACATATCCCATTTTTTATTTCAGTTAGGTTAAAATAAAATTATACATGGATTTCATTATGGACCCACAATTTCTCCAAAGAAAGGTTACAACACAGAGCCTTTTCTAGAAAGGTGCTCCAATCCAATCCACAGGTACTAGGCTATAAGGCTTAGCCATGCCTTCTCTCACTGTCCACCTCTAATCTCCAAGAGAGAAGTCTTTATCCCATATTTGGACATAATTCTGGAAAAGAAACACAGACTATATGAAACTATTTGACCCATTGATGTCCTGAAGTTTTTGTTTTAATGCAATTCCAAAAACTACAGTACGGTCTGACTCAGAAAGGGAAGATAATCCCAAATTCGGAAGTCCCTGAAACTGTCCTGCATATTAGACTGAATATCTCCAATGAGTATTACTTATTTATCTTTATATACTTTTACATACTCTAATGGAAACCAGATGTTCCTTTGATGTTTGTTAAACAGAATAAATGAATACATAAACAAGTGAGTCACCGTTCCCAACGTATCCCTTTCCTAGGTGAGTTCCTGGAATAGGACTTCCTGAGACAGTTTCAGAAGCAGAACCCTCTCTTCAAATGAAACCTTATCCATAAGCCTTTGTCTCTGGCAATTGTTAAGAAGGTCAAAATTGGAACATAAAATATAAGAAATAAACAAGATAAAGCTAATATATGCCCTAAAGACAAGGGGATACTCTGAACCCTAATAAAAAAAAGAAAGGAAATACTGATTCCATATATTGTTCAAATGAATAACTAAAAGCCATATTTGCTTTCTTTGTTACATTTTAGACATTATGACATTTTGCCTCATAACTTTCCAGATTATGATATCAATTGTCCACATAAATCCCCTTGTGTAGACAGCACATATATGAAGACATAAAGAAAGTAACACTATGTGTGCCTCTAATACTTGAGAACTTTCCAATTCTTTTTCATTTGGGTATCTTTAAAAAGTTTAGGTTCAAAAATAGAACAGCCTTCACATATTATGGTATGCTAAATAATGATCCCCAAAGATATCTGGTCCCCAAAGCTATTCTAATCTCTGGAACCTCTGAATGTTAACTTCTGTGAAAAAAGAGACTTCGCAGTTGTGATTAAGTTCAGGATATTGAGGTGGGAAGATTACCCGGGATTATGAGCGCAAGCTGGGCCACCCTAAGTGTCCTTAGGAGGGGGAAACCAGGAGCACTGGCCCAGAACTGACACCAATGAAGGTAAAGACACTGAAGCAAGAAACTATGCCACTGGCTCTGAAGACACAGCAAGAGGCCATGAGTCCAGGACTGCAGCTCTAGAATCCAGAAAAAGCCCAGGAGACAGATTCCTCTCTAGAGCTTTTGAAGGAAACATGGCTCTGTCTACACCTTCATTTTGACCAGATGAAACCATTTGTGGACTTCTGTCCTTTAGAACTGTGAGAGGATACATATTATTTTAAGCCACCAAGTTTACGGCTTTGTTATAGCAATCATAAGAAACTAAGACATATATGTCCATTACAATTCTTTATACACAAGCACAAATTCCTATTCTGTGTTTCGCTAACAATTATTGAGTAAGTTTGATGTGCTTACTCTTTACCAGATGTTTGTGATGACACAATGATGCAGTAGACACCGTCCTCCCCTCAAAGATCACATACCCCTCTGGCAGGACAGACTAGCAAGAAGGTAGGTAAACTATGAGAAGTGCTAAGACTGGGGACCTGTATCTTGTTAATGGACACAAAGCAGATATACTCAATTCCTAGTAGTTCCTAGGGGTTGGGGGAGAGCTGACTGGCAAGTATGCCTGAAGTTTCCCAGAAAAGCTGACATTTCTACCCTAAGTCCTGAAAAGTTATTAGGAATCAACTAGAGAATTAGGTTGCAAGGGGGAAAAAATAAAGTCACAGCAGGATTACAGTGTCCAGGTGGAGAAGGCAAAAGCCTCATAAGAGTGTGTGTTATGTACTGAGATATGCAAGAGCCCGAGGTGGGTGGGAAGGAAGAAGGAATTTCAGGGGTAAACAAAGGGTAAAAGCATGAAGGCCCCTCAATGCCGTGCTAAGGGGCCCGGGCAATGGTTGATATTAACAATTTAAAACGTACAAGAGTTACAGTCAGATGGGCCTTTGGAAAGATTGCTCTCATTGAAATGGGACAGAAGGGTGATGAAAGGAAGGGCTGAGTGAGGACAATGGAAAGGCCCCCACTGCAGTGGACCTAAGGGAAAGGTGAGAAAAGTCTGAGCACATGAGGGAGAGCCCCTGGGATGGAGAAAAGCCCCTGAGGTGGATAGAAAACATCTCTAAAGGAGTGACATCACATGAATTTTTTTCCAGCAACATTTACATGAAACACAAATGAAAAACAAAGGAAGCAAAATCTCAACATGAGAGAACAAACATATTCATCTTGTCAAACTGAAATTTCTTTGCCCCAGAGTAGGCACTATGATTCTCCTCAATTGGTGATTTGAAGAGCTTATCAACATCCCAGGAAACATAAAGGTGCAGAAGATTTAGGAAACAGGTCATTTGGCAAAAATTTCAGATCACTGAAGGGTTTCCATATCTTTCTGCAAGAGATATAATTATTTAATCCTCCTGTGCAGTGGATTTATGAAGAGAGTTCAAAATAGTTTAAAAGTTTGTGTAATCTTTGACATGCACAAGTCTTTGCCAGGACACTTCATAAAATGCTCTCTTAACTAACTCAGTTCATAAAGATGTAAATTTCAGTCTCCTATCTTGGCCACAATAAACTTGTCCATACACAGTTGTGATAAATCTTTCAATAATGCAAAATTCAATACATACACAGAAAATATAAACTTTCTAAAGGGTATTAAGATTAAATTCACATTTTTCCAGTAACTGCAAATATGTGAAATATTATATTTTGAATCAAATATTCTTTAGTTTATTTTGCTTTGTCTGCTATCCATACCTTCTTATATATGACAGCAAAGTAATGAAACTGCTGTACTAGAGTTATGCATCTGCAAATACCAAGTTATTTCTCAATGAAATATTAATGAAGATAATTAATTGCCTATCAAAAGCAGTAATAATTTATGTGGGACCAGATATGAAACAGATTACACTTTGACTTTATAATCTGATGAATTAAAGTTTTATTCACATAGTTATCACTGGATCACTAGAAAAATTGGTTTTTCTGTATTTTTCCATTCTTTCAGAAAAACACTCCTTGTCCACCAGTAGCAGTACAATTTCATTTCCTCTAATCCCAAACTGTATATCAAGGGCAACATAGAACCAAATATTCTGCAGTGTCTGCCTGACCATGTACTGTACAACTCAATTCTCTCTGGGTCTGCATTCATTACACACATCTGTTCTACCCAGAGAGCTGTAACACACACACACACACACACACACACACACACACACACACACAAATTCAGAACTTCTATCTAGGCATGCATGTTGATTCTTGCTGTATCTAAACTAGTCTTTCATTCATTCAGCCAACATTTACTGATTGCCTGTGATGGGCCAGACCCTGTGTTAGGCACTGGGATGGAGAAATAAATCTGATTCTGTACTGGATTTCAATGAACAACCAGATGAGTAATAGAGCTATAAAGATACAAGGGGATTTAAAAAAAAAAAAAGGTCAATGAAGTCATAAGGAAAAGCATGAGGAATAATGGGAACCCTCAGAGATGATCCCTTCACCCACCCTCCAAGTGGAAATAGGGGAAATGCCTCTCGAATCACGCATCACCTGGTCCTATCCCCCCAAACGAGGGGTCTCACAAAAGGAAAGTAAAGAGCATGTCGGGCAGACTCCATAATTATGTAGCCCCTTTGGTGTCCTATGAAGGGTGTGAAGAAGAGACCAGGAAAAACTGCCAACAGAACCATAGCATGGCGGCACTAGCCTTTACATATGGTGGCTGATGGCTCTCGGCATAATAGCTATCAGGTTGGTAGGTCAAGATGCTACTGTAACATCTACCACTGGGTGCAGCAGTAGCAAGAGAAAAGAAAAAAGTTTGAGAAAGACTTAGGCTGCAAAATTACTAAGACCTGATGATACAGTCATGTATTCAGAAATACGTTTTGAATACCTACTAACTTTCAGGCACCATTCTAGGTGCTGTGAATACAGTTGAAAAAAATTAAAAATATAAGCAGTTCTTTGTTTCTTGGCAATTTACCATCCAATCATAGAAGGGAGACAATCAGCATATATTTAATGTAAATACATAATATTTTAGTTGGTGATTAAATACTACAAAGAAAGATAAAGGCTGGGAATTGTGAGAGGAAGTGATGAAGTGAAACAATTCATTAGGGGACTTTGGGAAAGACTTGCTATGAGCAGAAACCTGGATGAAGGGAGGGAAAGGAAGAGAGAAGAATGGAGTGTTTTGGGTGTGACCAAAAAACAAATCACTGGGCTAAGAGACATAGTTGGAAGTAACTCACCTCAGGTATCTTTATTTGGGCACATGCTATGGTGTTGCCTGAAATAGGTAATCAGAGTCAACATCCAGCCTGTTGTCAATACAGTGGGGGAGCAGACTGAACACTGACACTAGGCAGTCACGGGACTCAAGAGGAGAAAACAGTTGCTGATGGGATCCAGATACAAACTGCATTCTTAAGTTTTTTTCTTTTTGTTTTTTAAACCAAGTGTAATTTTAATACATGTCTCCTCAGTGATATTCCTCAAGACAAAAAGACCTGGCTAAGATCATCTGTGGTTTGAATCTTCTATGAAAGCCATTAGTATTGATAATTCAGAATTTACTCAATCGTGTTGTGCACAGTTGTATGTACCACCAAGGGACACACAGGACACCTCAGCATGAGGAATAATTACCCCATGAGGAAATCTCGATGCTACAATCTGGGGGAATCCCATTTGTGCCTTCCAAATGCAGATGGAAGGTAACACTCATGCTACAGCTTAAAAGGGTAAATAAAGTAGTTTTCCAGATCGAGGTCACTGCTCTCTGCTTCAGTTTGTCCATGATGAAAACAGAATTCTTATGGAACTCATGGAAAATTTAAAAGTGTCTGTTAGTGATCATTGAAAGATCTTTTTTTTTTAACTTGATAGATGGATATGTCTCTTATCCTTAGAAGTGATACAATGTGCTATTTTCACTTATTATCTTTTTTGAAAACAGTGCTATAAAAATATCTTAACACAAATACATTAAAAGTTATATACATCTCTGATGAATCTTGATCAATGTATTGTTTTCATATGGTAAAAATCTCTTAGAATCTCTAGCAGCTTTTGCATTGCTCTGTTAACTGGTTCTATTTCCAGTGCCAATTCTTCCTTGAGAACATTTTCTTTTCTAACCTGAAATGATTATTTTTAAAATTTTTTGTGAGTGGGGTAAAGTAATTAGGTTTATTTATTTTTAGAAGTACCAGGGACTGAGCCACCCAGGACCTTGTGCTTGCTAAGCATGCACTTTACCACTTGAGCTACACTCTCCCCAAAACTGAAATGATTATTTCTAAATTAAACACACACATACACACACAAACATCTGAAAAATTAGAGATGAGTGATAGAATTGACAAAAGTATTCCAAATAAAAGTCACCTTTTCAATATATTTTCTATCTCCAAATTTTATCTTAAAACTGTTTCCCCTATTTCTTTATTGTTGCCATCCTAAGTCTGATCTAAAATCATGTCTTCCCTTGGTTATTTCAACAGTCTCCCAATAGCATCCTTGACCCTTTGAAGCCAGTCGATACACACTATTCTATAGTGATTTTTATAAACACTTAAATTGAATCACATTACCTACAACTCTTCCCATCCCCTTCCCCTTGAATTAGATCCAGACTCCTTGCTTTGTTCCATAAGATTCTGCCTACTTCAACATCATTTCAAACAACTCTCCTCACTCCCTAGTATTCAAACCACAGAGCTTCCTTTGCTTTTGGCCAGTATTTCTTTCCTGCCTTACATCATCTGGACATGTGTGTCCCACTAGCTGAAATTACCTTGTGTGTATTTCTCACATAGTTGTCACCTACTTACTCTTCACATCTCAAATTTGTGTTGCTTTACTGAAGACTCCCCTAAAGTCTCCAGATTTTCTATTGATCATCCTAAGGGCTAACCAAGACTTGAAATCCTTTTTATTCATTTGTTTTGCTTCTATATTCCACTAGAAAATGAACTGCCCAAGTCCCTTATTTCCCCATAATTGTATGCCCAAATCAGAAGAGGACTAGGAATACAGCAGGTGTTCAATACATAGGTGTGATCAAATGAATAAATAAACCAAGATGCAGGTGACATCAGATACATGGTGGGGCAAGGCATTCCTTCTCTTCCCTTTTTGTAATAACTAACTAGACACCCATAACCAAACAAAAGTAACTCTACTATTACACCAAGGGACCTGGAGATTTCTAGTCCACCTGGTCATCCAAACATAAACAAAGGGGATGTCAGTGGGGGTTGTGAACACAAAGGAGTTGGAAAAAGCTGCCATACTTCCACTCACCGAGATCAGAAAAGAAAGAACAAGGAGAGGGCAAAACTGGGCACATACTCATGGACAGGAGAATGTTTGGAAGTACAGGCTTCCTAGGGGAGATTCCTGAATGCCACTGGAATGGAATAGAGAACAGTTCAGTTGCAGAGGAATGGGAGAAAATTTCTGAGGTGCTTCTCCCTCTCCAGTGTGACGCAGCAAGGGCTAAGTTTCTGGAAGTGGCAGTAGCTACCTCTCCAGCAGAAGAGGTTAAAGAGTATTGATCTCTTTCATAGAGGGAGTGGTAACCACAAAGCAAAAATCTAGAGTAGATTCACAAAAACATCAAAAAGGGCCAGAGAAAACATCATCATGGAAAACCACCAATTTACAAAGACAGGTAAAAGAGTAAAATAATGGGCATACAGAACAACCAGAAGGCAAACAAGATGACAGTAGCAGATCCTTACATTTAAATGTAAGTGAACTGAATTCACCAAACAGCAAAGAATATCTGAATGGATTGAAAAAAAAGGGTCCAATTATATGATGCCTACGGGAGACTCATTTCAGTTCTAAAGACACATGGAGGCTCAAAGTAAAAGGATAGAATAAAACATTCCATGCAGGTGGAAACCAAAAGAAAGCAGACATAGCCATACTTATCAGACAAAATAGACTTCAAGCCAAAAATGAACACAAATAAGGTCATTATATAATAATAAAGGAGTCTCTCTCTCCCTCTCTATATAGGTAGATACATATTATTATACCATATATATATTATCATATCTCATATATACATATACATACATGTATACATACATACATTATACACACACACACACACACACATATATATATATAAACAATCATGACTACATACACACCCAGCCTTAGGGCACCTAAATATATTAAGTACTAACATATCTGAAGGGAGACATATACAACAATAGTATACCTCTGTCAGCAATAGAGATCACCCAGACAAAACTGATGCAGAAATGTTGGAACTGAACCATACTTTAGACCAAATGGACTTAACAGATGTATATAGAGTATCCATTCAACAGCAGCAGAGAATACATTCTTTCAAGTGCTCACAGAATATTCTCCAGATTAGATTATGATAAGACTTATCTTGTGTCCTAGCAAATTTAAGACTGAAATCACATCAGCCATCTTTTCTGACCACAATGGTATGAACCTAGAAATCAACAAGACAATCTACAATGATGTGGAAACTAAACACACTTCTAAACAACCAATGGGCAAATAATGAAAACAGAAATAAATTATCTTGAAACAAAAAGGAAAGAAAACATCAAATCCTAGGTGATATTGCAAAAAACAGCTCTTGGAGGAAAGTTTACAGTAATAAGTGGCTATGTTAAGAAATTAGAAGTCTGAACTACCTAACTTTATACTTCAAGAAACCACAAGAATAAATTCAGCCCAAAGTTAGAAGAAAGCAAATAAAGATAAGGGAGAAAATAAATTAAAAAATCAGAGAAACAAAAGAAATGATCGATGAAATTAAGCTGGATATTCAAAAAGATGAACAAAATTGACAAACTCTCAGCTAGACTCAAAAAACAGAAGACTCAAAATTAGAAATGAAAGAGGAGACATTACAACTGATACTACAGAAATGTAAAGGATAATAAAAGACTACTATGAACTGCTATATGCCAGCAAGTCAGATAACCTGAAAGAAAAAGATAAATTTCTAGAAACACGCAGCCAACCAAGACTGAATATGGAAGAACAGAAAATCTAAAGAGACCAATAATGAATATGGAGACAATTTATAACCAAAAACCTCCCAAAGCAGTAAACTACATAACCAGATGGCTCTATGTGTGAATTCTATCAAACATCTGAAGAATTTATGCCAACCCTTCCCATACTTTTCCAAAAAACTCAAGCGAAGGGAACACTTTCAAATTCATTCTACAAGGGCAGCATTACCCAGATACCTAAATTAAATATGGCCACTAAAAAACCCCCCAAAACTATACACCAATACTACTGACAAACATAAATACAAAAAAATCAATATTAGTAAACTGAATTGAACACATTAAAAGGATTACACACCATGATAAGTAGGATTTATCCCTGAGATGCAATATGCAAATTGATAAATGTTTTACATCTCATTAACAGAATGAAAGAAAATATTTTCACATTTCCTTCCACGATAAAACCCTGAAGAGATTGCATATAAAAGGAACATACCTCAACATAACAAAAGCCATCTGTGACAAACCCAGACTTAATATTATACTCAACAGTGAAACACTGAAAGGTTTTCCTCTAAGATTAGGAACAAAACAAGGTTGCCCATTCTCACCACTCTTATTTAACACAGCATTAGAAGTCCTAGCTAGAGAAATTAGGCAAGACAAGGCAATAAAATATATCCAAGTCAGGATGGAAGAAGCAAAACTCTCTACTTGCAGATGATATGGTTTTGTATACAGAAAATCCCAAAGATTTAACCAAAAAACTGTTGGAACTAATCAATGATTTCAGTAAAGTTTAAGGATATAAAATCAACAAAAAGAAATCAGTTGTACTTCTACTCACTAGTAATGAAACATCTGAAAAAATAAAGAAAACTATCCCATTCACAATAGCATCAAAACCAATAAAATACCTGAGGATAAATTTAACCAAGGAAGTGAAAGATCTGTACAATGAAAACCACGATACTTCACTGAAAGAAGTTAAAGAAGACATAACAAATGGAAAGATATCTTGTATTCATGGATAAAAAGGATTTATATTGTTAAAAAATCCATATCACCCAAAGCCATCTGCAGACTCAACACAATGTCTATCAAAGTTCCAATGGCATTCTTCACAGAAATAGAAAAAACAAATGCTAAAATTTGTATGGAATAATACATATTTAGCTAAATAGATAAAGAAATCCTGAGAAAGAACAAAGCTGCAGGTATCACATTTTCCGATTTTACACTGCATTATAAAGCTATAGTACTTCAAGTATGGTACTACCATAAAAATAGACAAATGGAACAGATTAGAGATTTCAGAAGTAAACTCCAACACATTCAGTCAACTAATATTTGTTTAATATTAGTTAAGGAGCCAGGGACCACCTGATGGGGAAATGATAGTCTTTCCAACAAATGGTACTCAGAAAGCTGCATAAACACTTATAGAACAATTAAATTGAATCCCTATCTTACCCTACTCATGAAAATTAACTTGAAATGGACAAAGCCCAAACACAAGACCTGATACCATAAAACTGCTAGAAGAAAATGCAGAAAAGAAGCTGTTCAACAGTTATCTTGGATTGGAAGAATTAATATTGTTAAAATAGCCATAATACCCAAAGGAATCTACAGATTTAATGTGATCCCTATCAAGTTACTCAGGATATTTTTCAAGAACTAGAACAAATCATGCTAAAATTTAAATGAAATCACAAAAGACCCAGAATTGCCAAAGCAATACTGAAGAAAAAGAATGAAGCTGGAGGAATAATCCCCCCACACTTCAGACAATACTACAGAGCTACAGTAATCAGAACAGAATAGTATTGGTACAAAAACAGACATACGGATCAATGGAATAGAATAGCCCAGAAATAAACTCACAGACTTTTGGTCAGTTTTTTTTTTAATACAAAGGAGGCATGAACATACAATGGAGTAAAGACAGTCTCTTGACCAAACGGTGCTGGGAAAACTGGACAGCTGTGTGGAAATTAATGAAGTTAGAATACTCCCTCACCCCATACACACACACACACACACAAACTCAAAATGGCTTAAAGACTTAAACATAAGACAAGACACTATAAACCTCTTAGAAGAAAACATAGGCCAAAACATTAGCTGACATTAATCTTAGCAATGTTGTCCTAGGGCAGTCTACCCAGGCAATAGAAACAAAAGCAAAAACAAACAAATAGGACCTAATTAAACTTATGAGCTTTTGCAGAGCAAAGGAAACCATAAGTAAAACAAAAAGACAACATATGGAATGGGAGAAAATATTTGCAGAAGATGAGACTTGTCTAGAGCTTAATTTCCAGAATATATAAGCAGCTCATACAACTTAAAAACAAACAACCCAATACAAAAAATGGGCAGAAGATCTAAACATGCAATTCTCCAAGGAAGACAAACAAATGGCCAATAGGCACATGAAAAAATGCTCAATATAACTAATTATTGGAGAAATGCAAGTCAAAACTACAATGAGACTACCTCACACCAGTCAGAATGGCCATCATTCAAAAGTCCACAAATGATGAATGCTGGAGAGGCTGTGGAGAAAATGGAGCCCTCCTACACTGTTTGTGGGAATGTAGTTTGGTGCAGCCATTATGGAAAACAGTATGGAGATTCCTCAAAAGACTAAAAATAGATTTACCATATTATCCAGCAGTCCCACTCCAGGGCATATATCCAGAGGGAACCTTAATTCAAAAAGATACATGCACCCAAATGTTCATAGCAGCACTATTTACAATAGCCAACACACAGAAACAACCTAAATGTCCATCAACAATAACTGGATAAAGAAGCTGTGATAGATTTATATAATGGAATACTGCTCAGCCATAAAAAAAATAATAAAATAATGCCATTTGCAGCAACATGGATAAACCTGCAGATTGTCATTCTAAGTGAAACAAGCCAGAAAAGAGAAAGAAAAATACCATATGATATTACTTTTATGTGGAATCATAAAAAAAAAGAGACAAACTTATTTGCAAAACAGAAACAGACTCACAGACATAGAAAACAAACTTACGGTTAACAGGGGGAGAAAAGGGTGGGAAGGGATAAATTAGGAGTTTAAGATTTGCAGACACTAATATATATAAAATAGATAAACAACAAATTTATACTGTATAGCACAGGGGACTATATTCAATATCTTGTAACTTATGGTCAAAAAGAATATGAAAACAAATACATGTATGTGCATGTATGACTGAAACATTATGGTGTACACCAGAAATTGATACACTGTAAACTGACTATACTTCAATTAAAAAATAAGGAAGACTATTAAACAAAACAAACAAACAACAACAAAAAAACCAATGGTCTTGGCGATGACTTTTTGGTTATGACACCAAAAACATAAATGATAAAAGTAAAAATTGACAAATAGAATCACATCAAACTTAAGATTTTGCACAGCAATAGAAACAACTAACAAAGTGAATAAGCAACCTCTAGAATGGGAGGAAACTTTTGCAAACCATATATTAGATAAGAGGTTAATATCCAAGATATATAAAGAATGTATACAACTCAATAACAAAAAACAAACAATCCAATTAAACACTAAGCAGAGGACCAAAATAGACTTTCTGAAGAAAACATCCAAATGGCCAAGTAGTGCATGAAAAGATTCTCAACACCACCAATCATCAAGGAAATGCAAGTCAAAACCACATGGGCTATCTTATGACCCCGTTAGTATAGTAATCATCAAGAAGACTAGAGACAACAAGTATTGATGTGGGTGTAGAGAAAGGCAATCCCTGCACACTGTTGGTCAAATGTAAATTGGTGCGGCTACTATGTAAAATACGCAGATTCCTCAAAAAAGTAAAAACAGAACTACCATATGATTCAACAATTCTACTTCTGTGTATACATCCCCCAAAAGTGAAAACAAGATATCAAAGAGATGCAGGCATTCCCATGTTTACTGCTGCATTATTCACAATAGCCAAGATACAAAAACAATCTATGTGTCCATCAATAGATGAATGGATAAAGATGTAGAGTATATACATGATGAAATATTATTTAGCCATGAAAAAGACATTCTGCCACTTGTGAACATATGAAAGATCTTCAGGATATTATATGAAGTGAGATACATTAGTCAGAGAAAGACAAATACTGTGTTATCTCACTCATAACTCATATCACTGTTACATCATACTCATACATGGAATCTAAAAAAGCCAAACTCATAAAAGCAGAGTAAGAGGGGTTTCCAGGGAATGGGAGTGAAGGGATTTACAGGGATAGGATAGTTATTTAATGATACAAATTTGGAATTAGCAGAAAATAAGTCCTAGAGATCTAATGCACAGTACAGTGAATATGGACAACAATATTGTGTTATAATCAAACTTGCTAAGAGACTAGAATTATTCCAGCCACTAAAAGGGAATGGTAATTATGCAGTGTTACAGGTAATAATTTTCACTATAATCACAATCACATTACAACCTACAAATGTACAGAATTAACATGTCATACACCTTAAATGTATGCAATGCTATAAGTCAAATATATTTTAAGACAAAAATTTTAAAAATAAACTAATATGTACATTAAAGGTGAAAAAAAGATTTGAGTTGACCAACTTTGGCCTCTGTAAAATGGGTCCATTACCTGCTTACGATGTGTTTAATGTTTCTGAAAGTAAAATTACTGAATAAAATTCTCTAGACTAACTGAGTAAGCAGAGCAACAACCATACTAATTAAAAAATCATTAAACCTTAAATTGCATTCCTATAAATATCCTAAGCAAAATGAGCTGTTACACTGGCAATAAAGAATAAAGATGAACTATCATTTAGTCGACTTGTGTGTAAAAACTGAATTCAATTTGCCATTTCTGGCATTATTGAGAAAGTTTATTAGAATACAAGACCTTGATGACAGAGACAAAAATCTACTTTTTTTTTAAGAGTTTGTCACTCAAACATCAATTCTCTCTATCCATACCTTCTGTAAAATCCCTAACTTGTTTAGTTTTTTTAAAAAGGTAATTAAAAACCAAAAAATAGGGGAGGAAATTCATAAGCCGCATTGTAATCATTAATCTCAGCCTCTTCCATCAGTGTTTACCCTGACCATATTTAACCATCATTCTTTTCTCTGTTCAACAATATCTTTTAAATCATCCCAAGGTTCCCCATCCCCTCCCCCCAAAAACAGTCTTCACCCAGATTAACATCATAAAAACATTTCCAGATTGCCTAATTTCTTTTCTACAGTTCTAGTCTATTAATTTGGGTGTACTTATATACTGCACTGTAAAACATTTAAAATTAAACTTATTCTTTGGTATTCTGTCCACATCTTTAGAAGAAATCCAAGGCCTGATGCCTTCTAAATATATGACCAGAGCACCAATAAAGCATAAAATATATTTGTTTGTACTAGACTTTGGCTTTCTCGGAGAAGAGTGAGATATGGATATGTGCATTTCATACGCCCATATTGTATGAGAGGCAGTGTGTTCTTGCCAGAGGAGAAGGGAAACATTACTAAGAAACAAAGCTACTAATTCTAGACCTGGGACAAACCTCCCCATCTCCTTACCAGAGCTGTTGCAGTGGGCGGGGTCAACCAGCCTTCCATGTTTATCAGAGTAGGTCATTGCTCGGAAGCGCACGCCTTTTCCACATTCTTTGCTGTCTCCTTGAACCCGCAGTCCTCTGTGAGGCTCCCTTCTGCCTTCAGGAAGAAGGAAATCTGGCCAATTACCATAAGGTTGAGATATAAACACATCACAAGGACATGGTTCTGTTTCCACCAGAGGGTACAGGTAAGCATCTTGACATTTCTCCTTCTTCCTGCTTTTGCCTGTTCCAACAAGAGACATTCATGTATTAATTTCACATCTGCTGTTTTGTTAAAAGTCACTTACATTGTATTAAAAGCTATTAGACTATTAGTTCGTAATAAAGTTTTTTCACTCTTTTTTTCCACACGGAAGTAAATCCTAGGACAATGGAAGCAGGTCCCAGAGCATCTGTGAAATTAAAATTTATTTGGGAAAAAAGTTTCATGTTGAATACTGGCAGAAAATACTTAGAAGATGTTTGCTATGGTGGCTCAGCAACTAGAAAAGGTCTTGGTTGATTTATTTACTATCAATTTCCCTATGATTTACTGATAAAAACAGATTGATTACCTTGTCTCCATTTTCTTGAAATTAATGGTCGCCAGGGAAACCAACAAAATATTGTAAATATTAACTCCTTCTGTGTTTAGTCAAGTAGCTTTTTAAAGAGTTTATGTATTCAAAGAACAAAATGGTATCCTCCCAGACAATGGCCCTGGAGTCAGGCTGGGTGTCACATGGGGTGGTGGGCAAAGTGGAACTTATTTTGGCTCCTGCTGTTGGGCAGCTCACAAATGCTGCCAGAAACAACAGATTGCAATAAATGCTCAAATCACATTGGATAATTTAATCTGAGAAAAAGGGTATGCCTTCCACTTTGAGAGACCTTTTTATCTCAAATATTTTAGAATATGACCTTACCTTGCCAACTGACTTTGATGGACCTTTTTGCTGTAATACTAACTTTGAGTAATGACAATGCAAAGTCATTTTTCAAAGCTGTGAGTTCTTGCTAATCATGTTCAATGGATTCCAAGACAGCCTGCAACTTGACTCAACTTAGCTACTAACACAGTTCCTCTAGATTTTTTAAAGGATTTCCTAGATCTAATAATTTTACTTTGTTTCTTCATTAGTAGGTCATTAGCTAGAGCCTTGGCTCTGATTGTGTGGGGGGGAGGGAGAGAAGGTGGCTTTATTAGTCTATTTTCAGTTTTTATGGCTGTTTTGGAAATGCTGGATACAAGCTGATGCATAGACTACTTTCACTGGCAGATGGTTTACATTACACACAAGTCTACAGTTGTCACCTGGACACTTGGCTCTATGTCTTCTGTGATGCTTATGGTCACAATAAATGCAGGACCTGAAATGACCTTGTGAAAGCTCAGCCACACCAGTGTCCTGCTGGGAGGAGTTATTCACTTACCTCTATTATCAGTGACACTTACTGAGAATAAGTTTGAGAGGCACAGCTTCTACCACAGCTGGGGAATGTACCGGTTGAGAGATCTGTCAGTGGGTGGGGAATGGCTCCTTATCAGCATTTAACCTGCCCAAGTCTCTGGTGCTTTCTGAATTCCCATAAGGTACTGTTATCTCCATCTCTTCCATTTCTGCTCTCTCAACACATGTAACCCTAGATTCTAAGTCTACCTATTCCTTTAAACTACTTCCTCTCACCAAAGTAATAAAACAAACCAAGCCCTGAACTATCTTTTCTTATCTTTTAGACTTGATCATTCAGTGATAGCTGTGAGTACTGACTGCATCATCATCCTTGAAATAACCTTTCCAAGTTTCATCATACCTTAACTTTTTGTCCCTTGCCCCTACCCCACACCCCTACCATCTCTCTGGGCACATCTTTATTTGCTTGTTGCAATCTCCCACCCTACCTCTCTTAACTGATGGGCTTCCTCAGGGGACTGCCCTAGATTCTCTTTTCTGATCCTACACTTTCACCCACACACAGAGTTTAAGTAATCGTCTATATGCCTTTGATCCCTAATTATTACCTTCAGCCCAGATTTTTTTACTCAAGCTCTGAGCCAGACTGGAAAACTACACTAAAGGACCAGTCAAACTCAATGTGACAAAACCCACCCTTCTGAACATCACAACTTTTCTCTCTCCTTCTGTGTTTCCCAGTTCTAACAATATGGCCAGGTCAAAAAATGGAGTGTCACACTTGAAACATATCTCTATCTTTTAATGACAAAAATAATTTCAAATACCTAAATATCTCCTGAATCAGCCCATTGTATCCACTCTGACTGATACCACCCATATTTAGCCCACCTGCAAATCCCCAGCTTAAATCACTACAATGGCTCCTTCCAAGATGTCACTGCCACCACAACCCCCTCCCTCCCTTCCAACTATTCCCCACACTGCAGCCAGGACCAACCTACAAATTTGGAAGTCTGATGACAACACCCATCTATTTAGAACTACGGTTCATGGAATGAAGTCTAGACTCCTCAGCCTGGTCATCAAGGCTCCAAAGGATCTGGGCTTATTAGTATCTGCCTCCTGCCTGTGCTGCACCACTCTGCCTCCAGCAGGTTACAAACTAGCATCTTTTAGCTCCTAGAAGCCACTCATCTAACTTCTGGCCTTTGTATGTTCTACTCCAGAAACTTACCAGTTCTATCCTCCCTCCATAGCCTAGCTAATGACTGCTTGCCCTTTAGGTCCAGAATAAGAGATTAGTCCCTCCAGAAAGTCATCCTTGAACACACTCTTCATCTCAGCCCTAGAAGAGGTGTTCTTCTGTACTTGTGTATCCTGTGGTAGGCAGAGTAATGGCTCTCCAGCAATGTTTACATCCTAATCCCTGAAACAGGTGAAAGTGCTACTTTAGACAGCAAAAAGAACTTTGTAGATGTGACTAAGAGTATGGATTTTGGGGTAAAGAGATTATTCTGGATTATTCAGGTGGGTCCAACATAATCACAGGATCTTAAATTCAGAGAACATTTCCTGGCCTCCAGTAGAGGGTCAGAGGGAATATGACCAGGAAAGAACAACCCAACAGATGCAATGTTACTGAATTTCAGGACTTGGAAGGGAGCCATGAGCCAAGGAATGTAAGTAGCCTCTAGAAGGTGGAAAAGAAAACCCTTTCCCCTAGAGTTTCAGGAAAAAAATGCTATCCTGCCAATCTTTTGCTTATAGGCATTAAAACTTATGTCTGACTTCAGACCTTCAGAAATCTAAGATAATAAATCTGTGTTGTCTTAAGCCACCAAATTTGTGGTAATTTGTTACAAAAGCAATAAAAAAGACTCACACAGCACCCTGTAACAGCTACTGTAGCAGGTACTACACTGTACTGTGACTTCTGTAGCAAAATTCTTATCTCCCATTAGCCTGTAAGCTCTTAAATCAGGGTCATGTCTATCTATTCCCTTGTAATGCCTAGAGCAATAAGTGGTAAGCAAAAATTGTTCCTTGATTAATTGAGGAAAGTTTTTAAGAAAGAAGGAAAAAGGAGGAAGAAAGAAAAGAGAGTAGAAAGAAATAAAGAAAACATCCACATACAGGGTAACCAAAAGTTACTGGCAGAGCAAATATTCTGCACATATATACACTGTCTCTGTATTTGTAATATCCTTCTTAATCACATGGCATTGCTGTTTGAAGAATTTGAGCAAATCAGTTAATGAAGAGATGGTTCTCATAATAAGAAACAAGTTACCAGTAGTTTGCTTTGATTACATTCAAGTCATAATCAGCATTGAACTCTGGATTCAGAACCAGCTAATACTTTAAAAAAATTTTTAAATCAATCCCTACTACAGCTCTAAAGATATTTTTCCCCTTAAATCAGAGAAATTTATAACTGATTCCACAAAAACAAAACAAAAAACTACAATATTTAATGGGTATTAGTTATCCAATTATTTTTGGAAAAAAATTATGAATAACCTAGACAGACCTCCTATTTGATGGGCTGATTATTTACAGTACTGTATAGACAACAGCTTTAATTATCACTGAATCTAAAACTGTGATTTTCTTCTTTACGTACAATGCAGAACACCCAGATATTCAATTAAAACCTCTGGTTAACAAAAATGGAAAAAAGAAACAAACAGCCTAGATGGCCCCCTGTACAATGGGAGGCCTGTATTTATGTCTGTATGTTGCCGTGTGTGTGACTGTGTAGAAGAGAGAGTCACACTGCCTTGCAATCTAAGCCCAGGCCTTTCACTATCATTCGTGTTAGACACCGCTTATTAAGTTTACTACCAAATTACATGGGGAAAATCAAAACACAAGCATTAGTATCACATCAAATAAAGCTTGAGAAGCACACATTTTCCACTGCTTGTTTTTCCACCAATGACACTGCAAACAATGAAGAGTAAAGAGCATTTTACTCTCCGCCCAAATCTACAAAGGTTAACTCAATGCAGTGGCTGACTGACAGTGAACTCACTGTTTCAGGCAGAGGAAATTAAAGACAGTAACAGGATCCTCTGTGCTTTAGATAAACACTCTTAGCTTATTAGGCGCATTTCAGGAAGAAGTGTAATTACCCCCTCTTCTTGCATCTTCCCACACACGGAAAAACATCACGATCTTTAGCTTGATCATTCCTGTTCTTTGTGACCAGCAGTAAGTTTTCATCAAGATGTATGCTAATGCATGTATTCCCCAAAAACAAAATTGCAAGCTAGCCTTCCCCCATACCTGTTTGGAGCAGTTCCTCAGAGCTATCTGAGAGGCTGTCTCCAGGTCTAGAGTCCTCAGTAAGACCTTGCATAAACCTTAACTCACAACTCTTACACTGTGCATTTTCCTCTCAATCAACAGCACTAGATAATTCATTTGATTCTATTTTTAAAACAACTCTTATATCTCATGAAAACAGCCAGTTGTTTAGGTGTCATCCAGATATTAAGACATGCAAAGATCAATTAGCTAGGCAAAAGCACAGCAGTTAATAACCTAGAAAAGAAATTCTAAATAGTCTTTAGCATGAGTAATTCTTGGGATAGAGTTTGCAGAAAAAAGTATAATCGTTTGCCAACATTTACATTAAAAGTTATGCTAAATAAAAGTCCAATCCATTACATTTTTGACCATTCATAACACAAACTGCACTGGTTGTAAAATGAATAAATATCCTAGGATTTTCAGTATTTTTCATTCTCAGTTTGCACGTACAAAGTATCACCACCAATTAAAAACTTTCTTTCCTCTTAAAGGAAATTCTCTCTCATCTCAAAGTTACAAAGAGAGTTGCTAGGATAATGACTTTTGAAGCATTATGTATGAACACGTAAACCAAGCTCCATTAAATTGTGCCTGAAGTTGGAATTATGCCTGTCATATATATTCTATACCAGTATATTGTTTCTCTATAAGAAATCTGTTTTATCTGAGAAACATAAGCAATATTGCATAAAATTATATATGAATAAATTTTTATAGAAGAGAGATCAAACTATAACTTATTTTATTTGATGTTTCCATTTGTGATTATGTTTCACCTGTACTTACAAATGGGATCCTGATGTGGGTGCAGAAATCCTGTTAAAGGCTCTCATGGATTATGTCAATCCATTAGAGTGAGTCAAATTTAAAACAATCTTGTGTGTAATGCATTCCAACAAAAGGGGTCTTGAAACAAGAGAATTAGCTCACGAATTGCTCATGAGAACAAATGTCATCTGTGCTTAATTCTTCAATGTCAACCCTAACTTTATTATCCCAATTGTTATTTTGGCATCTTTCCTTGGGTTCTTCACTCCCTGAATTAAGTTTTCTGCTTATATGAAAAAAACATACAATGAAGAGAAGTTCTGGCATATTTATTTAGACAAGAAGTAAGATAAATTATTGTATCAATTATCTGCATATTATAGGCACAATTTCTCTAGGACCTTGATTAAACTATTCATTGCTTTAATTTCCATTAAATTTCAAGGATGTAAATAAAATCATTAATTAATATATATCACCAAAATGGAATTTATTTATGCAATTAATTTTTTGCCTTCCCCTACTAAAATTTTAAAATATCCAGTTACTTAAAAGGTAATAGTAAAAGATGAAGACATGAATGAGATCTGCCTGTAATGTTATTTACAAATCCGGGGCTGCTTCCAAGCTGGCTGAGATCCTGGCATGAAAACGACACCAGATAATTTGCCATTAACTACTCCCAGAAAGTTGCTGGGTATATTGCCATTTATGACTATAAAGATTATAATGCTGTGTAGAGAGTAACTTTAGAGCTATAGAATGATTCACATCTTTCATTTGTTTCACAAGCATTTAACTGAGTATGTACTATGTAGTAGGTACCAACCACAGGCAAAGAGGATGCACAATGGCAGGGAGGGACGGGGAGAGGGAGAGACCTGATACAATTTCCTGCCCTTCTGGAACTTGATAGGTTCAGGAGAGCATCACTTGTCTGAAGACAAAGAGTGAGAGGCACACCCTACCTGTGAGCTGGCGCCGTCTACTTCGAGTTGTTTCACAATTCGTGGAGCAGGGCGTAAACTTGGACCAAGCACTGAAGGTGCAGTCATCACGACATGGGACCGTACACTCCTGCACAAGGGGAGGCATGCCATTTGTCTGCCTGAGGCATTCCATCATTTCTGCTGACTGGTTGTTATCAGAGACACATGAGACAGCTAAAAAAACAGAGACAAACATTTGTTATTATTTTAATTAAATCAGTCTGCTGCTGGTTCTTTGACAAAATAGCAGAATTTCCCAACATTTGAAGAATTTGGTTATCACAGTGATTGCAAAAGGTGTTCAACATAGCTAACCTTATTCATCTCTGGAAATTAAATGTTTATTGTTGCCAGTGGAGGTTTTTGAGAATTCAATTGGTTTCATTATTAATACAAATCCTGCATTGACAGCAACCAAAGTAACATTTAGTAATTTACTGTATGTCCCACTTTGAGCATCTGATCTCTAGAGGAGATATAAACCTAGAAAAACAGAATCTGTAAAACAGTAATATAAAGACCAAAAAGGACAAAACCATCAAAAAATCATTAAAAATTTTCCTAGATTTGATCTTTTTGTTTAGTTGTTGAAGTGGCACTTATGGAAGTGGTCCTATTTTAATTTCACAGTCAGTATTTAAAAAGGAATTTCTGCTCTCTACAAGTAACCTTCTTCCTTACTAACATTTCAGGGTCAGTGAGAAATTCTAAATCATTTTTTTTCAACTACAAGCTAGTCTATCCAGATAATCCCCACTACAAATATTCTACCAACTGCAGACAATTCTTCCACGTTTCTCACATACATTTTCAACTAGGACGTCTCTAGTCATACCATGAAGTAATTAATAATCTCAAGATAAAACATTTATGAGATTTTACTTGATTTTTTGGGCTAATGAAATTTACTTTATTCAATTATGAATGGATAATATTTTTGTGAATCTTTTACTCACCCTTATTATGGACTCTAAGGATGTATCTTTATTTTCTAGACCAGCACGCTTCAACCTTGGCACTACTGACATTTTAGATTAAATAGTTTCTTTTTGTTGGTCCAAGAGTCTTGTGCATTGTAAGATATTGAGCAGCATTTCTGGCCTTCACCCATGAGTTGCCAATAACACACACACCCTCCCAATTTTGGAAACCAAAAATGACTCCAGGCATTGCCAAATATCAGCCCTAGTAGAAAAATACACTTCTAAGCCAATTCCTAACCAAAAACGTCTATGAGAATATATTCAATGGTGTAAATTCAGACCTACTATGTCAGCATCTCCGGGGGAGAAGTCCAGGAATATTTTTGTCTTTAAGTGTCAAAGGTGGTGCTGACCCAGTCTGCCCACTGACTGGCCACACCTGGCATGATGCCTCTGGATGTGGTATATGTTAATGGCTATTTGCTGAGATCATCATCTTAAAGAAACCAAAGTTTAGGGTCATTTTATTATAGCTCTATAAAATCTACCAAGATACAAGGAATAAAGAGACCACAGCTTTGGATCAATATTGTTAAGAACTCTTTACATAAGCCTCTCTAATACAGGATAAGTGTACATAGGGGCCTTCAGTTGCCCATTACTCTTATATTCTGAATTCCTTTCTTTATTCTGAACACAACAGAGAACAAGTCAATCTGAATCCCATCCATCCAGCCAGCCATTTACTTATTATTTATGAACTGGTGAAAGCCAATCGTACTGAATGATTTAGGACCTAGGAATTAGCTGAGATCACAATGGAGGCACATACAATACTTCCCAGTTTGTACATCTGCTCTGTGGCAGGTGGAGCTATTCATTCATTTTGAATAATTTTTTGTTTTTATTTTTATCCACATCCTAGGAATAAAATTTACTGCATATCAAGCCAACATCACCTGCATTTTCTTTGTTGGGAATATTATAGCCATTAATGATAAATATAGCAATATATTTTCTTAACTAGGATACAAGCAAATGTTATTTGAATTTCATATTGAGAACACTAATTTGGAGTCAATTTAGGGGACTTTTATTGTGCCAAGTTTATTTTTTCCCAAGATGACAATACACTAAATAACACGAAGAGAAATTTTAAATACTTTCAAAAAATACTGCCATTTGAAATTTAACATCTATGAATACACAAATGAAGAGCTTTTTTCCAATGATAATAAAATATTAACTTTCTATAATTTCATTTGAGTAAGTTTAAAATTTGAAAGCTATGATAAACATTCAATGATATTCTGAAGTTCTACAAACCATATAAATTAGAATGTACTGGGTTTATTTAAGTCCATATTGAACTATTTTGCATAAGAAATTAAGAATAGCTTCAGCACATGACAGAAATCACAGATACTGCTGTCACATGGCATGAATGCAAATTCCAACTCAAAACATCTGGGAATTATATGAACTAAGTTATTTAAATTCTTTATGCTTTAGTCTCCTCATCTTTAAAATGACTATAACAAGGGCATATGCAACAAAGTGTGAGAATTCTCGTAACAGTGCCTCACACCCACTAAGGGCCAAATAAATGCTATTATTATCCTTTATATTTGTTTTAAATCAAGCTGATAGTTCTAGCAGGTACACACACACTCTTGCTCGCCACACCACATTTCTTCCTTGGCCATCCTCAGAATCTGAAGGATAAAGATGAAAAGAAAACTGAGGGAATCTTCACCTGATTGCCTACTACACTTAAAATCACCCTTAGTCAACTCATATATTAGATACACCCTCAAAACTTTCACTGCATTAACAGGACTATGCAGAGCAAATCTGAGCCATCACTCCTACACAGACTTATACACTAGTCTAATGGAGACACTTGAGGATTCTAAGGGCCACAGAATACATTCAAAGTTGTAGCATGAAGTCTGATCCATATTACTCTGAAGACCAGTATCTCTAGGATCATTTATCTCAAGGGTTAGTAGTAACTGACAAGCTACAGAGCATGCAATCATCAGTTTAGGCCAGGCCCTGTGGTTTTCAATTTCTTCAAGTTCAAGATTCTAATTTCTTTTCACAAGCAAAAAGAACCACTAGAAATAAAAACATGAACAAGTTAAATAAAATGATTTCCTTCTTGGGACTGATTCGAGTATAAAAGGAATCATTGAATATACATTTATTGAATTGTACTAAAGGGGAGGCAAAAAATGAAGAAAGCACAAGTGAGAGGTAGGCAGGACTAGAAACCCAGCTGAGGAAAGGAGACAGATACACATACAAAGGAAATGAGAAGACATTTAGAGTCAGTGGGAATACACCCATTCACAGTTCCCCTCCACTGGGCAACTCATGGGCAAAGGATATTTTTAAAATGTTACTTTTAACCTACAATATAGTTCTGGGGCCAATATTAAATGTGTATTAACTCCATCAGTTAGATAACTTCTTTTGAGGACTAAATCAGAGGTGGCAGGTAGACTGTACCACCAAATTGTGGGGCTGGTGTCTAACAGAACTAAGGATGGCTTTTATATTTTTATTGTTGTTACCTTGGGCAAATTATGTAAATTCTCTGAAGGTAATTCATTCATCCATACCATGGGAATGATAACATCTACATCAGATGATAAACTGATGCCGATGAAGTGCTTAGCACAGAACTAAGCACTTGGTACATGTTTCTGGAGAGCTACCTATTACTTTGAAGAAGGCTAGTGGAAATGAAACCTAAGACGTGGTTGGAAAGAGGATTCCACCATCACTCGTCTTAGGTCAGGAAGAATTTTCCAAATCCCACCAAACTCTCTTGACCCTTAAAAAGTGTGACTGGACCCTCCCTTAAATTATAATGTCGCTGCAGCCTCTTCCAAAGACTGTGTGGCCCTCCCTGGGATATTGTGTTTTATTTCCAAGTGAAGCTCTGTGCACTGTGTTTAATGTCTATAAAAATGAGGCTACAATGTAAGCTCCCATATAAAATCACAACTCCAGGAAAAGTCAGAAACAGAAATCTAGGGTCTGCTGGAAATTCTTTTCAGAGGCAGCAAGATCAAAATACTTTCATAGAGTTTAATGGGAAAAGAGTGAAGATTTGTGTCAGAGTGCTGTCCATATTTACACCTCACTTACTGAGGTGGTCATATCCCACAGAAACAGGTGCCATGCCCCTCTCTGCTAAAATATACTGAATTCATGAGAATTTTAACACCTAAGTAGTATTTAGGGGTATATATCAAAGCTTTTCAGACCATTAGAACCATTTCAGTTTCATTACTGATCAGAAGAACAATGAACATAAGGCAGAAAAAATAGCTTATGCCTCGGGATTGAGAACAGAACTTCTTAATGTCACTTACTTCCCTGGTGGCCTAGACTTTAGACCACTTATACACATTGATCCTTATTAACTACATCTTCTGCCCTAATACTTACTGAAATTGACCTACTTTTTCATTCATCCATTTCTCCATCCACTCACTTGGTCCCAAAAAATATAAAGAACTAGGAATAATTATAAAAACATCCTGTGTGTGTACACAGATATGCATGTACATACAAATAATTCAGTTTCTGAGAAGCTACATTAGCGGCAGTAACAGGCAGGTAAATAGAAAATAGTAGCATAATACTACAGTTTACCTACTGGCGATAACCAATCGGGAAGTCCTGGTTTACCAAAGTAGGTACCTCAGTCTTGAAAAGATGTGTAAGAGGCAGACAGGAAAAACAAGCCATTACAGAGAATGTACCCATAAGACATCTGCTTTTTAGTTGAACTCTGATTTCCAGATCTTCCGGCTCATAGCATATCACTTACAAGTCATAATCTTAAGAGTTCTCTTTTGGTGCTTTTATGTATTGAAAGTGCTGTACCACACTAGTGAGAAAGGTGCTTTCCATCAGGCAAGGAAGAGGCATTTACTGCTGGCCATGCCTGTCATGTATTTCTACCTGTGGTGAATCGTTCAAGAGCAGTGGCAATTCAGAGATTATATTTTATTTACTAAACCTGAAATGTTGTCATCTTCACTAGAGTAAAGCTGTACTCCCATGTAAAAATCAGCTCAGAGAGCTGCAGAACATTCTCATCGTGCTTTGTTTGAAACTCACCTAAGCTCAGAGTAGCTGCCTGCAACAGCAGGGTCTTCTCATTAAGGGAGAGTCACCACGTAGGTGGGTCCAGTGATCTGGAGCTCTCCAGCAGCCTCTGTGATGCCTCGGGTCCCATTTTTCTATTCATAGTGTCTAGCAATGTATGTAACATATAGAATTGAGTTCAGCATTATCTTCCTCTCAATCAAGACACAGCCTGAGCAAAAATCACCCAAGAAGGAAAACAAGTTACTAATTGCTTTCCCTTGTTACCTGATTCTTTTCAATTCTAGCAGCATGAAAAGGAATGGCCTGGGAGAAAATGTAAAATTATCTGAGAATTTAGCAAAATAAATATAGCAAAGATGTGTATGAATTCTGAGTGTGTCTCAGAGTTAATTTTTTGAATACAGCAGCTTTTATGTGGGATAGTTAGGCAGCCTTCTTAGCCTTTAATGATGACTGAAATCAGCAGATTATTAACCACTACTAAATGGCTAGTCTTTCTGGCCCCATCACCTCTCAACTCTGATAGTCACACATGCCATGGTAAGTTTGTCTTCTTTTCAGTTATGATGTGAAAAGGGCAGGGTTTACTGGCCTTATGATAAGAAATGATAATGTTCTATCTGGAAAGATGAAATAAATGATAGAGCCCAGATCTGCTTATGTTTATCTCCTTCACCAAGGACACCCGCATCACTTTCCTGAAGTCACTTCTTACAGATTTCAACTCTAATAGTTGACAAAAAAGGGCAAAAAGAATTTCTTTCAAGAGGTCATGATTTCCAGGAAATAAGGGTGAGATGCTAGGAAAAATAGAAGGGCTCCATTAGCTTGCTGTCCTACAATCGGGAACTGCTTCAGTTCAGATACAGAGCTCAAGGGACATGCACCTCCAGGAGCAGGGAGGTGAGGGTTAGTTGGGGAGGGGGGCAGCAACTGCTAGATCAACATGCAGACAATGTGCTCTACAGGGCAGACCTTGCACTAGTGGTCTGGGCTACCCAGATGAAAGAAATCTGGAAATAAAAGTACCCTACACCTAGGGTCCCACAAGAACATAACTCCAGGGGCCTCAGACACTAGGCAGTCAGGAGCTTTCCTGGACCATGGAGACGCATGAAGAATGAGTAGGATGCACCCAGCCCAGATGGAGCCCGGCCAGGTGCTTGGCACACCTTATGCCTGTGCAGAGGAACAAACAATGATACAGGCTAGCTTCCTGCCCTTGCTATGCACATTCTAAGATCCTTAGATAAGGCTCATAACACTTGCAATTACACATTCCACATCTGTGTAGCAAGGTCACTAGTTCAATGATACAATGCAGGTTGCCAACATGTGTGGAGACCACAAACCACATGTTTTATTTCATGATTGCCAAAAGTCACTTCAGATTAAAACCTCTGTAAATATAAAACAACATCTGTGGACCTTTAGGTCAAACCCTGTAAACCATCAGCCTTTTTCTTCTGAGTGAACCTTAGAAAATGTATAATACCTTGAATTTTGAAAATTTTTTTAGTAATCAGATTTCAAATAAACCAGTTTGGTTATTATATTTAAAAAAAATAGGAGGCCACAAACCACATGTGGAAAGAGAGAGAAGTTATAATTGAAATGCACAAACGTGTAATAGATCAGTTCTACTCTGCCTTAATGTATCCGTCTTCATGACTGGGAACATTAGGGTCCAGTAAAAACTCTGGGATGACCTGGAGTTTCAGGCTGAAATGGGGCAGTGTAAGGGTTGTGGGCCCGGGTCTCTTGCCGTCCACCTTCTCATCTCACTCCCAGCTGGATTCTACCCCTGGAGGGACGTCCCTGCACTTAGGAGTGGGCGCTACAGTCTGTCCCCCAAAGCTCAATTCATGAATCAGTCACTCCTGTCCACCCCACAGGTCTAGGATATACAGAGAGGCAGTGCAAGTCTTCCTCTGAAGGCAAACTCAGAAGACAGGGCCGGGCCCTGCAAGTCCTTAAAGCTAGCTCAGGGCCATTGGTTTGGCAGGGGATTCTGGGGTCCTGACAATTGGGCAGAGTTTAAATAAGTGAATGGATGGGGAAGCATGGGGTCCTGTGGGGCTCCTCACCTGTGGGAAGGAACAGGCTGGAAGAAGGCCAGAGGAAGGACTCCTAAGGTCTAGAGGCCAGGGCAGGGCAGGGCAGCCCCCTCCACCTCCCTTCAGCCCAAGGCTAAGGGGGGAGAGCTGCACACCATTCCAATTACTTCATTAGAAACAGGTGTCACCCTCCTTAGGCACTCCCTTCCTAGCAGGTAATCAGGAAAGGTACAAATGCCAACTAAAATGTATCTCAGTTTTGGCCATTTTGATGAGTTTCCTTCCTATTTAATTATTTTTGGGTAAATCTGGGTGCCTGCAGCAGCCAGCAAGGGTCTCAGATCTGCATAAGGCTTTTCAGAAGTGCTCTGGGTCTTTGCTAGCATCTGCAGGAAGAGTGGCCACCAGCGAAGTCTCAACTCAGGCTGATGACTCACGCTCAGCCCGGTCAGAGACTGTCCTCTAGCTGATGAGGTCTCAGCCCACACTGGTACCTGCTGGTGTGGAAGATCCTGGGGGACCATGGGACTAGAGCCCTGGGAGAGACAGGGCAGGTTCTCAGGTGAGACCTGCCAGCACCGGCAGCTGCCACGCCCCTTTCTCTCTGGAGCACAGGAAACTCAGGAAGCACCTGGGGAGGCACTAAGGCCCTCCTTCTGGAATGGCATTCCCGGAGGGCATCTCTTCCCAGAGTCCCAAACAGGACACAGAGTAGAAAACCTTCAGCTTTCCTCTTTTTTCCTTAGCCAAACTCTCCACCCCTACATCAGCCCTGAGTCAGGGAAAACCATGACACGGGTTCCTTCTAATCTACTTTCATCTCCCCTCTTTTTCTACCCACCACCTACCTTGGCAGGAGGAGAGCTTTTCATTCTTTCTGACTGATACTTTCCCTGCACAAAGTCCATCTCCCATCTGAAGTGGCATTTGTCTCCTCCCTTTCCCTGAAGCCATAATGGCAGACAGGATGCAGAGAAAGCTGATTGGATCAAGGATACAAATTAAAAAGCATTTAAAAAATACGAAGCCTGACATACACAAGCCGAGGCCCTAGTGAACTAAGCCTGTGACGGGCTGGTGTATGGATGTGTCTCCTAGTAAGAGAGGATGCATATGAAGGCACCCCTAAATACAACAGATGGACTCTCTGAAGCCCCACCATGAAGGAGGAGGCAGGGGCTGCTGCACAACACACATTTGGGAGAGGTGAGGGTCAAGCGCTGAGGGGCCAAGATGCTGTAGAGGACAGCCAGACGCCATCTGGCCTTTAGTTTCAGGAAAGTCCCACGAGATGGTCTGTTTGTTTGTAAATATTAATTGGTTTCCAGGGTATTACTGCTTTTCTGTTGCCTCTGTATCAAATTAGCAAAAATTTAGCACCTTAAAAGAAAAGAAACATTTTTCTTTCAATTCCAGGTGTTAGAAGTCTGAAAACAGGTTCACCAGGCTCCAGTCAAAATGTCTGCAGGACTGGTTCTTCTAGAGGCTCCAGGGAGGTGCAGGTACCTTGCCCGTTGCAGCTTCTGAGGCCTCCGACTTCCTGCACTCCTAGCGCCTCCCTCCGACTTCACAGCCAAGGGAAGCACTACCCACCTCTCCACCTCCTCCTTACTTCCGGCTTCACAGCACTTCCGGCCTCCCTCTTATAAGGGACCCACATTGGACCCACCTGGGTAATCCCGGGTGCTTACCTCCCCCACCTCAATCTCCTTAACTTAATCCATTACACCTGCGAGGTCCCTTTTGCCAAGTAAGGTAAGATATTCACAGATTTTGAGCATTAGGACTTGGGCCAGCCTACAGCACAGGGCAAAAGTACTTCTTCCTAGCTCTCAGGCACTGCCTCATCCACTGGAGTGAGAACCTAGCCCACCTCATCTGCTTCCAATAAGAAAAACAGAGTTGACACAATCAGGTTTACCGTGACTTCCCCATTCCCAGCTCCTACAGCTGGTTGGTTTTCTTTTGTTTTTTAAGTTTTCTATTTATTTATTTACTTACTTATTTATGGAAGTATAGTTTGTTTACAAAGCTGTGTTAATTTTTGGTGTAAAAAATACATATATTTTTATGGAGGTACTGGGAATTAAACCCAGGCAGGACTTCTACCCACCCCCCTCCCACCCTCGCCATTCCTATTAATTCCTTCATTTGTCAATAACCTGCCTGGCTTCCCTCAGTCACTCTAAGTCACAATTACTCTCCCCATGTTCTGTTGCATGTCCTGAGTAAAAATAAGCAGACTTATTTCTTATTCAAGATGAAACATGAGTAAGAATGTCTATCTATGCTAAACAAAAGTGAAGTGCATTTCAGTGACAAAGACCAGTATTTGGGTCAGTCTGAGCCATGCAATATGTAATGCCACTTTCCCCGCATCCAACTAGAATGCTTCGACTGTCAGCTTCATGAATGCATGAAGGGACAGTCTTTTCAGAGAGATACACAAAATTGAAGAGAGCGTGAGAACAGCTAGAAGGAATTGGAAGTTCTATGTCCTAGAAAAGAAGGCTGCCTCTAACCTCTCATTCACAGCAAGCATATCTTGGAGACCCTGCTCTGACCTGTCCACCGTAGTGACAATAGCCCTGAGGCACTCCCACAGGCCACCCCAGGCTTGTGAGCCAAAAGCTGACCAAGGTTGGGGTGCATTCAATGTAGGCTCTCAGATGCTGTGTAGACTAGTCTTCCCAGCTTGTCTGGGCCTAGTTACCCTGTCCATGGAGGAGAGGGAAGGACCACTCTAATCCTTCCCCCAGGTGGCCAGCACTGGTGCGGGGCAGGGCCAGGAGCCCCAGCAGCATAGGTGGGGACAGGGAAGGAGGCCACCTAGCATCGCATTTCCCAGGCACAGAGACTGGGGCCCCCTGCCATCCTGACCAAGCTAACCTGTCCACTCAAGGACCAAGCCCAGGCCCTTCCCCTTTGGATGTCCATCACCTGAGCTCTGCCAATGCCAACCAACCACGGTAACTGCTCTAATCCTCTCAGTGGACACCCTAGCAATTCCATTTCAGGGACAATTATATGCAATAGAAAAGACATTTTCACCTGTCATTATCCAAATGAGTCAATTTAGAAGTAAAAGCCAGTTTTGGCCATATTCCCAGGGTTTTCCTTTCCCCCTTGTATTTTTTTTCCTCTCCTGATGCAGAGCACAGTGTGAAAGCACAGTATTTGGAGGTCTCATTCTTCAAAACTCCCATTTGAATAAAATATGTGCTTATGATTACATGCTGAAAGACATATATGCAAATTTTGAGTGGAATAGCGTGAGTGGTGAAAACTGAATTAAACAATAAACCCATAACTACTTGTTAGGGTGCTTTAATTGACTCATAAGTACAATATGCAATGTTGCGTGGCTGCAGGAGCCCAATTATAAGCTTGCTTATGGAAAGATACAACTCATTTTGCATGTTGGAAACATATTCCCCAATTATTGTTGTTGCCCTCTCAGAAAAAAAAGGCATTTCAAATAAATAAGAAATGCTTAGTAAGCAAATAATGTATACTTAGTCCCTTGGTAAGCTTGGAACACTTTATCTAGCTTCTAATACAAGATCAGGAAATAAATAGTTAAAAATGCCCATTCACTTTATTCTGAGGTATTTTTTAAAGCCCCGGAGCTCTCTGTGTTCACAGCTAACCGAAGAAATATACCTCGATACGGCTATTGGCTTCAAAGGATTTGTCCCCTAACTGAAAAACACCAGGAAGTAATAAAGATTTCAGGAAAAAAATAAATAAAATTACAAATGATTCATAAATTATATCAGAAACAAAAAAAGAAACCAAACAAGAGAATAGCTAATACAGGTGAGAGTCACAAAGAAGGAAGAAGGGAGATCTTGTAACTCTGACTGCTAACCTGGTGTGGCAGATTCCAGAAGGGAAAGTCAGGAATTGTGATCAAGTTACCCAGCCATGGTTGGAAGCAAAGTAATCACACTCAGCTGTGGGCCTTGGGGAGTGGGTGGTGGGAGTGGGAAAGACAGAAGGTCCAATTTGACTACCTGGTAAAATCAGGAAATCGGGAGGTTCTAGACCAAGAGTGTGAGCTCCTTTAAAAACTCAAGTGGAGAAGGAGTCGTCAGTGGGAATCCTGCACCTAATGAAGAAAAGCATTTAATTGCTTTACTCTAGGATACAGGGTAGCCTGACCACAATGTCTGCATGAATACAAGGGTCCTGGAGCAGCTTTAGACCCCCAGTGGCCTCCATTAGCCACAGTGAAAGCATGCCAAATCAAGATTTAAGTACAGAGAGTAGCTCACTTGTTGACAAAGCTGCATGACAGGTCTCTTAATCCCCAACCAGACCAAAAAATATATACACCCTGAATAGAAAGATCAGGCGATGCAAACTCAGCTTTAAAAGTTCTTAGCCTTTCCTTCCATTTAGACTGCCTCCTATCGACAAATACTAAAACCTGTATTGAAGAAAGCCACTTATAAATGCATATAAATCATCACATTCAGCAAGACATTTGGTAGCCATCACTCTAAATTAAGCCATGACAGTGACTCTGAAGGAGCCATCACTGCAACCAAGGTTTTTATACATCAGTGATTCTCTCCCTGATTTTACAACACCCTAGAGTAACTGCATTTATCTCAGCTGACTTTCTTCCATTAAAAATAACTCAGTGGGGAATGACTGCTCATAGTAGAGTGTTTCTTTAGGGGCTGATGAAAATGTTTGAAATTAGACTGTGATGATGCTTGCACAACTCTGTAAACATACTAAAAACTATCACATTGCACACTTTAAAGAGTGAATTTTATCTCAATGAAGCTAGTAAAAACATTTCATCCTTTAAATATTCTGACTCTCAAATAAATAAAAACAATTTTAGAAGAAGAGTTCAAAAAGCATGTCACAAACTTGTGTCAATTAGATGCTGTGTTTCCAGAAATCCTGAGAATTATAGGCATTTACCAGCTGGTGAAGAAATTATTCTCCTGAAAGTTATGCCCAGAACCATTTACATTAACTTTTACAAATAATTAGTAATAAAATTAAGATTTTAATTTTAATGCAGTTCTTTTCTCAAGATTCTGACCTGTAATCTGTTTATTTTTTATATCTTGTTATTTATTTTATAATCATATTTAACATTATGAATTTTATGTATGCTATGATTCTCATCTGCAAAATGGGTATAATATAATCATGATGCATATTATTATTATAGGATAATAATATAACAGTAATAATAAGGTAAGAGGTGTCAATAAATATAGGTTTAAGAGGATCAAATAAGATAATATATGTGAAAGAAATAAACAAACATAAAGCGCTTATATTTTTAATTAATGTCATTCACAATAATGAAATGTTTCTTTTTTATTGAAGTATAGTCAGTTTATAATTTTGTGTTAATTTCTGATGTACAGTGTAGTGATTCATTTATACATTATATATATATATTCCTTTTAATACTCCTTTTTCATTATAGGTCATTACAAGGTACTGAATATAGTTCCCTGTGCTACACAGTAGGACCTTACTGTTTATCTACTTTATATATAGTAGTTAGTATCTGCAAATTCCAAATCCCTAATTTATCCCTACCCCCCTCCTTTTCCCACCTTGGTAACCATAAGTTTATTTTCTATGTCTGAAATTTATTTTTAAATTTTGTCCTACATTAAGAAAAATAAAGAAGACATTTGCCTAGACTGACTTACCAAGTTGGGATTCTACAGAACACAATTTCGAGGATATAGTCAGTTGAAATATGAAACATAACAGACGAATATCAGACAGAATTTCTGCCCTAAGAGGCTCATAATCTGCACAGAATACTCAACTTTCAGCATGTGGGGAAAAAATCCACTAAATACATAAATATCTATGAACCACCTGCATTTAGATGTATTCAGAATGCACATAAGCATTGCATGGTGGTTAGAGTTAGGTTCTTCACATGTTATAAAACTCTGTTGGGTAGGAAATCATGTAACTGCCCTTATAAGCTAACTCCTCTTCTTTTTCTGACTTCTTTCTGTGTCATGGCCTCGTTAGAGGAGTAAACTACCGATGAGGATATGCTCTAGCACGTCCAAGTTGTATTTCTCACAGCCACTAAAAAGACATCAGATCTGATTCCTTCAGAAATATCTCCCACATCTAAATTCAGCATCTTATGCCAAATGAAGTCCTCGAGTCAAACTGGATGAAAATGTTTTTGGCATTGCTTTTATATATCTGGGGAAAAAATTCATAAACACTTCTTTCTCAAAAAATATTGTCTCTAGGCAATAAGCTAGAGGCTTTATGCTCCTCTGGTCCCTATTTTATGTACCTGTACAAGGGGAAGGTGTATTTGGCAGGTATGAAAGAATAAATATGCTAATTCACACACAGCATGTGGAAAGTGATTTATTCCATTTTTAAAGGAATATGGCAGTATTTACATAAGTTTCACCTGTATCTCTGCTAACAGCTGTTGTGCAACCAAATTCCAAATCAGGAGAAAAAATGGGCTGGATATTTTTTAACAGTTGCTCTGGGTTTGACAGATGGATGGTGTTTAGTTACCTGCTGCACTTCTCACAAAGGCACAGGGAAGACTGGGGTCAAATCACTGCAGCAAGTAATTATAGATTTTTTTTCAAAAATGTACTTACTCTCAGAGTATAAGAGGTAAGAGTCTAAAAAGCCTTTGTAAAACAAGAATTTTAACTATACCTGCCATGAAATAAGCTATCTTGATAATGAGTGCTGTATTATTAATCAGGAGGCTAAACTTCATGTCATAAAATCATTCCAGTAACAGTAACTAAGTAACCAATGAGACGTGAAACTCCCATTAGAAATAATTTGGTGTTCTCTATTGAAAATCAACTTCAAAGACCCAGGATATTAATTATTGCATTGCTACAGAGAAACAACAAATCAGCCCAATGTCCACATTTATCTTCCCCTCTTACCAAGCACACTGCATTTTCTCATGGATCTATCTACTTAAGGCATCTTCGAAGGAGCTCTCCTTATTCCACGCCTGATTTCCTCTTTGTAGATCACCATGGGTACTCATGCTTCACATGAAACCATAATCACTGCCATTATAATAAATTGCCTGTTATGTACAAAGCTGATGTCATGTCAAGAAGACATTTGTTTTCATTTTCTTGGGTCTCCTCCCACATAGACGCTGCCAAGATGCTGCTGAAATTATGTTTATTCATTCCCATTTCCACTTTGGTCCCTCAGGAAACCATGCATTTGCTACATCCTTTATGAAAAACAAATTTGTTACACTAGTATCTCAAACTGAATAAAACCCCATAATACAAGTCTGAATAATGGTGGATTCAGAGGATTCTACGCATGGTAAATATTCACTGGTCATACAACTTCGTTTCTCCCCCAAGACTTAGAGAAGAACGACTCACTTCACATAGTATGTAGATGGATTCCTGAAAAGCTGTATGCAAGAAACACAAAGGAAATGAACCTAACAGGGAAGCCTGCTATGTACAGAAAGGCTTTCTACCCAGAATAATGCTGCTTAACCTCAAAGATTCATTTTTCAGTGTAAACAAACAATATTGTGCTTATGTGAAGTTGAATTTGTTTAAAGTGATATATATCCCCAAACCAAATGCCTCCAATTTCTTATGTGTAATTGTTTTACCTGCTAAAAGTAGCTGAATTAAGATTAAAGCTGAAAAAAATGACACAAATGAACTTATTTACAAAACAGAGACAAACTCACAGGCATAGAAAACAAACTTAAGGTTACCAGGTGAGTAATAGAGGTGAGGAGGGATAAATTGGGAGTTTGGGATTTGCAGATACTAACTACTACATATAAAATAGATAAACAAAAGGGTCCTACTGTATAGCCCAGGGAACTATGTTAGTACCTTGTAATGGCCTACAATGAAAAATAATATTAAAAGGAATATATATATATGTGTGTGTGTGCATATATATATATATATATATATATATATATATATATATATATATGAATCACTATGCTGTACACCAGAAATTAACACAAAATTGTAAACCAACCATACTTCAATAAAAAAAAAAGATTAAAACTGTCTTCCGTGTCTTACCAGTGATGACTGAAGTCAGGAACTTGATCTATTTTTATCTTTAAGCACTGAAAAATAATTAATGTTAAGGTGACTAGCAACATTCAATTCACACCTTTAACTACTTTGAGGAAGTATTGGCCTCCTGCATGATTTGAACCACCAAGGCCAACTGGGCACTGTAACCAGATCATCTCCTGACAATACATTGTTTTACAGATTTGCTTCAAGTCCTCACAGTGCCCAAGTGGAACTGGTTATTTCAGCCAGAGTTCCATGGCAATAACCAGGACCCATGCACAATCCGCGAAGGCAACATGGCAAGTCGGGAGAATGAAGCCTGGATCTGGCCCTTCCTGTAACAGCTGCATGACCCAGTGGGCTAGGCTCATTGACACGCAAATGTATTTATATGCAAAATGAAGGAGATGGACTAGGATGATCTGGTCCATCCCTTCCAGCTCTAATACTCCTTGTTTATATTATGCGTACAAGCATGTATAATGCATTCTGGTGTGTATTGTTACAATCCATGATTCTACTGAGAATTTGCAAGACTAGCATAGCCAGCTGGTACTAAAGCAAGCATTTATGTGTAATTGTTTTTATTTCCCTTAGTGACATGTTGTTAAATACACACAGCATCCTAAAATATAATGGAAGACATTCTATAATTTTGGTAAAAACAAATCCCACACTTCATGCAGAAAGGCATTTTATATAACAAATATAAACTAGCTGGACTTTCAGGTAAAGAGGACAGAGTGGAAACTGGAATATACTTCTACTCTCTTCTAATTCTTCATTAAAACTCTGTGAACCCTTAACACATTAAGAGAATGGGAAAGAACAGGATGGTGTCGTGATTTTGGAAGCTGTAAATCCACGGACAAGACGTAAAGGATTAAACAGACTGAAGAAAATATTAAATTCTAAAGTGGAATCAACAAAATCCAAGGATTAATCTGACTTACATCATAGGAACTCTGGAGGTAGGATTGAACAGGGGGAAATGGGTATGCTTGAAAAATCAGAAATTGCCCAAACTGTCTGTGTAAGTGTCAGATCCCCAGCTCACTCTCTCTTGTGCCACACTGCAAGGATACTGACTTCCCCTACCCACCCTTTGCAAAAAACTGGTAGTTAAAAAAGGTATAACATAGGCTCAAAGGGGTGGAAGAGGCAAAGGTCTAGTTGAGAAGATTATTTAATCACAGTCCTACTGAATACTGTAAACCCTCACATTCTTCCTAACTCAGCTCCCAGAACACTGACAAGTAAGTCTTCCTCCTGCAGGTAACCAATTTGGAAGTCTTCTCTAGGAAAAACAAAGCACAAAGGGAAAGGTTTAACTGTTGGCACGAGAATTTTCCCAACTGAACAGCCCAGTTCTATGGGCACCCAAATTCATGGAACTCAACTTTATCACCTCTAATGATAAGCAGAAAACCAAGGATTACCAGGTATCTGAAGCAAATGGCATGAAAAACAGAGTAACCAATAAAAGCCATGAGGAAAAAAAATTTGGACAGATTGTAAGGGGAAGAAAACTGAGAACAAAAGGACTATCATTATAATATTTCAACCATGACTGGAAGTGAATATTTTGAAAAAAAAAGTTTAACAAATATTTTGTATATAAATTAAAACAAAGTAGCCCAAAGTAGCAGAAACTTAAAAAGAAACTCAATAAAGTGTAAAATTAAGTTCAGAAAAATCTTCTTCAAAAGTAGAGTAAAAAGACAAACAGATGGGAACTAGGAGAAAAAAGATTTAGAAAACCTAACCAGGAGGTCTAATGTCTGGATTTTAGGAGTTTCAGAGCTAGGGAACAAAAAAGGTAGGGGTGCAAATCATTAAAAAACATTCAAGAAAATATCAAGAACATAGTTTTCCAAGTCAAAAGATAATACTGAATGCCTAGTAAACACAATTAATATAGATCCATCTGAGGGTACATTGTCGTGAAATTTTAGAACAATGTAGAACAAGATCTCAAAAGCTTCAAATTCCTTGCTTCTACTAAAATCTAGAAGGAAAATATCTAAATATTCTGATGGAAAAGTGTTTCCAAATCAGAATTTGTTACCTCACCTATGGAAGTGTGAGAACAGAATGAAGGCGTTTTCAAGACATTCACGGTTATGAAGACTTTACCTCCAAATCCTTTCTCAGGAAACTAGAGGATGAATTTCACTAAAAGAAGAGAGTAAATGAAGAAAAAGCAGAGGCGACAGTGAAAAGAGAGGATGATACTGAAGAGAGGTCCCATGGTGACAGATTGGCACTAAACACAGCAACTGAGTCGAGGCTGGATAGGTCAGAAAGAGTCATGAGATTTTTTCTGAAATATGAAATGGATGGATCTGATTATCTAGTGAAAACACTTAATCAGTGGAAAGTTTGCTTTTTTTTTCCCAGTGCTGAGAAGATGACAAAGAAAAATAATCTAGAAAATTAATAACACCAGGGATAATAAAATGTTACATGACAGATCATTGTAGGAATGATTATTGTAGTTTACTTACACATGTTAAGGCTTTCAAAAACACTTACACAGTCATGCTAATATAAACACTGAACATACTGACCTAACAAAATTACGTAATAACTATTAGGGGTAACTAGGTACCTGCCTAGTGAGGGTAGGTGAGACAAGAGAGCTACATCCTTATAATTTACAGCAGGGAGGGGATGCTTAATGCTTAAGTCTGCAAATAGATGCAGCCACAAACTAAACACAATTTTTGGGCAATATAGTTGAGAAAACAACATATTAAGCTAAAATAAATTAAAGTGGTTGACTCTGAAGAGGGGCAAATGGAGGCAAACCTCATAGAATTATTTAAACTTTTTATTTTTGTTGTAGAACTATTTGATCCTTTAAATTATGGGCATGTATACACTTGATAAAGATTACAATTAAAATGAGTGAATGAATAAAACAGATTAAATCTAACATCTTTAAAATACTCTCACAAGTATATAAAATCGTATATTAAATCAAGTATATGATATACTGGATCATGTATCATAAATATGTTCCTTATAGGCAAACCTTTACCAATTTGCCTCCTTTTGCCAATAAAATACAATGGAACACAATTCTATACTTTGGTACTCTAGTATTCCATCTATTTATTTATTCTCTTTCTTAACAAAAACAACAGAACAAAAAAGTGGCAGATATTTTTTTGCTTCTGACTTTGTGAAAATAACAAAACAGGTAGTCATTTCATTTATTAATGGCTTACTATGTGCCAGATGTTCTATTAAGCATTATGAAGTAAAAACATAAAAATGAAATCCTGTCCTTGGCCTGTGACAGCTTAAGCGGTTTGTTGGGAAGAAGGTTGGTTAGATGGGTGATGTAATTTACTTTTAACTTCCAAAGGAGAAACTACAACAGGATGCAGAGAAAACTGTTGATAACAGAGGTCAAAATGATGAAGATGGAATGCAATGGTTATTAGCTCATAATGAGAGAAGAGCCAGCAGGAACACCAAAGCCTACAAAAGAGAATAATTATTACTGAGCTGCCTGGAAAGGCAAAGGTAGCTGCTTACGAAGAAATAATTGGTTCACTTTCTTATTTAGAACTCTCCTGCCTTTTTCAGGCCATGCAACCCCTGACCATTACTTGCTTAAAAATCACATAATCTCAGATTTTATTTTCATGCTCCTATTTCTCTTTCTGGGAGAGTAGCTTTAATTTCTGTAACCCTTTAATTTCACAAGTTACAAAGAAATAGTCCAGTGCAAATCCAAGGCACTGGACACAGATTCCTCTGTTGATGGCATCCTGTCCTCCTCCAAACTGTTGTGTGTGACAGCAAATGATGCCAGAAATCAACTTGAGAGACAGCTGGCCACAATTAACAAAGCCAAACCAATGTAATCTCATTCTTTTCTCAGCCAAGACAAACTCATTAGTGACTCTGAGGTATCTGCTTCTTTCCAAACTGTGCAACCTTTTGGGGAAAAGAAATGCAAATGGGCAATATTGTCTGAAGTTGTTTCAAAACAAAACACAACAAAACAAAAACTGGGAAGGGATAATGGGCAAATGCAAACCAAAACATCAGAGAAAGCACCTGGTGGCCTGGGTGCGAAAATGATAAAATATTCTTAAAATACTTAACTTGAACACATTTAGATATTGCTAATATTCAAGTTTCCTGGTAGCCTATTTTCTTGGAAAAGTGGAATCACTGTAAAAGAAACCAAGAGGACTCGGTATTTATAACAAAACAAGAATGAGTTTGAAAAATTCCAAGCAGAGTTCTAATAAATGTCTGTTATTTAAATAAGACTAATGATTACACGATGATAGTCTTTTGAGGTCAGAGTTTCCAATGCAAATAACAAAATTAACACATTTTCTGAGTAGGTAAGAATTGGGAATCAATGAAATAGGATAGAAATAAACACATATCTAATGATGGATATGGAAATTTAGCTTCCTTATAAGTTACTTTCCTAGTGGTGGAAATTTTGACTACATCTGTTTTTTTTAACAGTGAAATGCTCCTGGCTCCGTCACATTCATTTCCGATGGTCTAAATTAGCACAGTAAAAATGTATCTGGAATGAAACCCTGACATCATTTGAATATGACATCATTGATGAAGTGACTTTGCACTAAAATCAGCTTAGTTGATAGGATAGCCTTTCACAAATAATTAAATGTAAGCTAGCTGAAACATTCAGAATTAATTTAACTAATACCCTCTTTACTGATAACATAATTTTCATGTGGCTAGGAGAAACCCAAAGGGTTAAATAAATGCCTAAGCTACTGATCCACATTTATTTTTTAAGAGAAAAGAGGGAGCAAGGAAGAGGAAAAATGGCATAGTCTTTGAGTAAGAAACCTTAGAAGAACATTCCATAACTGTCTTTTAATCTGGAGATTTGATTAACTTTTATATAACTTTTCTTTTATACATCCTAAATTCATCCCGCTTTCATTTAGGAAGATAGTTCCTTTTTCTTTCTGTAACAGACAGAAAGCAGGGAGCTCACCTTCTCTGCATAATCTCAGAGAGAGGAAAGTGTTTCTTCCTTCTCAACCGTCCACCATCAAAGGAAAATGATGCGATGAGTCCTTTAAGCCTGAAGTGCACAGCCCACCCCTTCCAGCACTTTCAGGCAGATGCACTGAGTGGGCCATGCTACGGACTGCATGTTTGTGTTCCCTAAAATTCATATGTTGAAGATCTAACCCCCAATATGATGGAATTTGGTAATGAGATCACTGGGGGATGATCAGGGTTAGATGGTTAGATTACATCATAAGGATGAGCCCTCATGATGGAATAAATTGCCTTATAATAAGAGGAAGAGAGAAAGAACTATCTCCCCCCATGTACATCCCCAGGAAAGACCATGAGAGGACACGGTTGTAAGGTGGCATGTGCATGCCAGAAAGACAGCCCACACCAGAACCTGATCCTGCTGGCATCCTGATCCCATGCCTCCAATCTCCAGAACTGTGAGAAAATGCACTTCTGTTGTTTAAGACCCCCAGTCTACAGCATTTTGCTCTGACAGCCGGAGCTTACTAATGCAAGTTAAACGTATTACAGAATTTTAAAGCTGGAAAGGTACTCAGAGGTGATTGATACCAAGGGTTCAAATTGGTGGCCTTTTGAATTAGCCTACAGACTTGCTTTGTAGGTGTTCATAGAATTAAAAAAAATACTTAAAAATACTTTTGGGGTGATAACTGCAATTTACACAAGCCTCATCAGTGTCCATTGCATTATTTTGCCCTAATAACACCTTTGTGTAATTTGATTCATTTTTGTGACTCTGGTTACTGCTTATACCTCTCCTTTTTTCTTTTTTTTTCTTTTCAGTTTTATTAGGTAGAATTATTACAGTTTGACTGCACATATAATTTATATTGCATATAAATACAAATATACAATATACTGCATATTTTTTAGTTTATATATGTTTCTAAGAACAGATTAGAGCTTTAGCTTTTTAAATTTACACAGTCATCAAAGGAATAAAGCCAACCACAAAAAAAAAATCCCAACAGAATGAGGTAATCCAATCATAAACGACAGTCAAATGTGCTCACACATTTTCAAGACATCAGTTATCTAAGTTACAAACAATAAGTAGCTCATTTGTGTCCTTTTTCTTTTAGAGTCCACATATAAGTGATGTCATATGGCACTTTTCTTTCTCTTTCTGGCCCACTTCACTTAGAATGATGATAATACCTCTCCTTTGCACATGAAGAAAATAGAGTTCAGAGATGTAAGGTGACTTGCTCAAGCTGAGGCAAGCATTTAAAGTGGAAAAATGAGTCTAGAACCCAGATCTCTTGATAAGCTATCTGGCTTTCTACTCCACGGCCTGCCTGAGCTATATGTTAGCTAACCACGGCACCAGGACATAAGACGAGCAAGTAATACGGCTACCTGAAGCATGGATGCTGAGGGAAAATATCAAGCAAAAAGGGAAATAAAATGGTCATTTATTTTATCTCTTCATCTGCCCAGATAGATAAATTCTGAAAAAGTACATAGTAACTTTGAAAATGAAATAACATAATTTGGTAATAAAAGGGCAAGACAAAAATTCTCATACTTTATTCCTTGAAGTAGCTCTGTTAATATTGACTTCAGAAAGAATTTAAAGGTCTTTTGGTAGGAACATGTAATAGAGATAAGATAAAAATATAATAGAGCAAAGGAAGTAACATAAAAAGTAAAAATAATTATGGAAATTCTATATTTTAATATAGAGTGAGTAAACCTATTAAAATGTTTATATTTGAATCTACATTATTTAAGTCCCCATAAAATTTTAAAGAAGTATTGTAATCAATGTTCAAAAAAGTTTTTCTAACACAACCTGTGTGCTATACCTCCTTTTGATATTTCTTCTCCTCAAAACATTCTATTGATAAACAACCAGTAAAGTAAAAACAGTAGAAAACCTAGACATTTATAGCCTTTTCTTTCAACTGTTGAAAGATCTGATAAAGGCAAAAAATCAAAGGATTATTCCCTAGATAATAGGCCCTTGAATTTTTCTCCATAAATGTGTATATCAGTAAAAATGAAATGTAACATTTGTGTGATGTGACAGTTTACCAAGAAATTTTCATACATATTATTTGACTTGCTCCCACCCCCCAATTCTGGAAAACAGATGAGGCAGGGAATTATCTCCATTTCAGAGAAGAGAAAACTGAGGCTCACAGACACTAGACCTCGTGTCCAACACAGACGGCCACAAAGCCACATTTTCTGCAGTCTTTCAATTCCACATTTCACACTTTAGGAGTTAATGTTTCTAAGGACACTGTTACATTCATTAAAAAAGTTCACAGACATCAGCATGTCCTTGCTGGGCAAGTCAACTTCTAGCACTGATTACCTAAACTTAAAAAATGTGGCAGTTACTCAGTTCATGTAGCCCTGCTAGATATATTTTAAGCCCACTTTTATCTATATCCATAACTGGATCTCACATTAAGGTTCCTATATTACAAGTGAATCACCTCTTCATTGATTTATTCATTATTTCAATACAAATAGTTTGTCTTGGGAGCTTATAAGTGTCTGTGAGTGCAGGGTCAGAGGGCTGTAGGGTTATAGGAAGATAAGTCTAGAAGGAACCCCACCATCTACACTGGACCTTACAGCAGAGCAGGAGAGATGCCAAACACACATCCAAAGTAGCACCTGGCACATGACCTGTTTGTCTAGAAGTTCACGGAGCCCAGGAGGAGACTGAACGTTCCTGCACGTGTCTAGGGTTATAACAGCCCATGGCTTATTACTCCTCTTTAAAATGTAGATCTGGAGTCCACTCAGACCAGAGGCCCACGGTAGCACCCTGCCCCTCGGCCCTCCCGCCCTCCTTCAAAGAGCCTACCCTGAAAGCACCACCCCGCCCTTTGGTGGCTTTCCTTGCTAGTGACATGGTTTAAACCCCCACTTAATCCCTCTACATTTCACCTCCTTCTCCACTGCTCTGATGTCTTGACGCTGACTCCACTTCACTTTAATTTAGCTCTCCTGCCATTTTTAGATAAAGCAAGTTTTTCTGTGTCCTGGTGCTAAGCCCCTCCAAGGCTTTTCTTTCAAGTGCAACCTGCCAAAGTTCCAGTCCAGCCCACCCTGAAGTTGCCCCCACCTCCAAAGTGAGAGATGTCTGAGATGCCTGGAGGAAGCAGGACCAGGAGGGGTGCCTTCAATTTTGTCTGGTAACATGCAGAGGGAGGAGATCCTACAGAGAAAGAATGGTGTGGCTAATTAGCCCTCCTTGGATGAAAACCTAAAGCCCATATGGGAAATAAGACAATAAAATTAAGCACGTGTAACACCGTGGGAGGCCCCGGGTACCCTCTTAAGGGCTCTTGTCTCTATAGGTAAATAGGGATCTGTGAAACTTGGTTTGTGTGCTTTTGGCAGAGGAATATGTGTTTTAGGATATGTGATAAATGTCCGTGAGTAAAAGCCTTCTTTGAAAACAGCTACGGGCGCCAGACAATCCACAAATCCATGCATTGACAACCAATGACACTGATTAAAATGGTTTATGAAAGATGACATCCATGTTGTGATGCCTGGAAAGTCACTGAAGCCCTGCTGAAAGAGTCACCCACTGAGTAAAATATTTACTAAGCACCTTCTAAATCCAAGATGCTGTGTTTGGCACGGAAGGTTTCTGAAGTATGACAGATGGCTTCTGCTCTCAATGAATGGGTCTATACACAATTCCTGATTTCTCACACTTCCTGAACCTTCCTGTGGTGACAAGTGACACCAAAAGCAGAATGAGCATAGGAAGTCACTGCAGCTGCCAGGAAGGCTCCTTGTCTGAGAGCCACTCACCCGAAAGCCTTTCTCTTGTTTCCTGGGACATTATCTTTCATAAATCAATAACAGGTTGGTGCTGTTTAAGAGATTTTTTCAAATTAACTTGGAATATTTATAGCCACTCTTAAATAAACATTTTTTTCTAGTTGTACAAAGTTGACATCTAAATCATCTACTGTGTGCAAATTAAATCAGCCCTTAATCATGACCAAAAATGCTCTTGCAGATGCTATTACATGAGATGGAAAAGTCAGGTCTGTTTAAACCATTTTATAAAACCAGAGAAAGAGAAATAAGGTTCTCATTAGAGCCTTGGCTACCAGTTTTTAAAATGCATCTTTTCCAGGGAACACTGTCTATAAGGAAATTCCAGTGGGAATCTCAGAATTCCTTTTAGGTTAAAAAAAAAAAACAACTGACTAAAGAGTCTTCCAACCTGAAAAAGAAGCTTGCTTTACTAGTCCTGAGTTATTTGAAATAAGCAGCAACTCAGATTGGTGCCTGAGGGCATGAATGCTCATTTAGGCAAAAAATAAAATCACCATTAAAAAGGGAAAGTATCAGGGCAAAGGCACAAGAGAACAAATGGAGATAATTTGCTCTGAAATGTGAAAAAGTGGTAAGATTAAAAGGCATACTTGGAAGGAAAGTATTTGAAACACAGGGTAAAGCCTCACTTTCCATTTGAAATGTTCTAACAAGTGTAAGAGTGAGCTGCAGGGTAAATTATCATTAGCGCTCTTCCCACAGTTATGACATGTGCTATTGTAATTTTATCACTATTATTTGCCGCAGCCTACAACACTGTTGATCAATGTCTTGACACATGAGGATAAAAGATTACAGAGTGGGTTAGCAATGCCAGAGCTGGCACTAGTCCTCAAAAGAGAGACAAATTAGAATACCCATTTTCTCCAAATACATTTTCCAAACAGGAATTTTTTCCAGTGGTTTCATTTAAAGTAAGTCCAGATGGCCTTCAAACTGGCAAATGCAACTAGGAAGAAGAGGTAACTTACTAAACAACTCCTAAGGTGTTGAGGGCCCAACCTTTTTTTTAAGGACTAGGTGATGTATTAGAGCAGACAGGTAGCTAGATATGAGCAGAGAAAGGGGAACATGGGGCAAATGACAGGAAACCATACATCTTGTGAACAACAGAGGTCCCTGGGCAGAGAGAGAAAAGCAAGAATCCCTGGACTGAGAAGAAACCACACATTTTGGGATGACAGGTGGCCTGGAGGCAGACAAAGAAAGGTGAGAAAAGACAGGGGTCTCCGGTGTCTGAATGTGACCTTTTACACATTATGCCCTCATTACAATAAAATTACTTTTGCAGATTAGAAGTACCCATCATGCACTGACACCATGACATTTCCGATCCAGACTAAATAAGGACAAAAACCCTTCCTCCCCTCAGGAAGGTGGAGCTGGGATGAAAATTAGGGAATACAAGCCAAAACCCCTCCCATTCATTTTTACACCCTATGTAACCAACTTGTCAAAGAAGCTCAGCGCACCTGCTCACCTGAGCCTGCCTTCCCTCCCCTTGGGAATGAACTATCTATCCCTTAAAAAAATCCTCACTTCAATTTTCTTGTCCTCTGTGTCTCATCTCTGAATTCTCACTGTGATGAGATAAGAAACTACTCTCCCAGAACAGATGTACAATATTAAGTAAGTTTCAGGTGTACAAGCTAGTGATACACAATTTTTAAAAGTTATACTCCATTTATAGGTATTATAAAATATTAGCTATGTTCCCTGTGTTGTATTATACATCCTCCTAGCTTATTTATTTTATACATTGTAATTTGTATCTCTTAAACCTCTACTCCTATCTTGCCCTTCCCTCTTCCCACTGTAACTACTAGTTTGTTCTCTAGATCTGTGAGTATGTTTTCTTTGTTGTTATATTCACTAGTTTATTTTTTTAGATTCCACGTGTAAGTGATATCATTCAGTATTGTTTTCTCTGACTTGTTTCACTTAGCACAGTATCTCTATTTCCATCCATGTTGTTGCATACGACAAAATTTCATTCTTTTTAATGATGACTGAGCAGTATTCCATTGTATATACATATATGTACACACAGATACATTAGTTTATCCATTCATCTCTTGATGAATACTTAGGTTGCTTCCATATCTTGGCAAATGTAAATAATCCTGCAATGAATATTGGGATTCAAGTATCTTTCTGAATTAGTGTATTCTTTTTGTTTTTGGATAAATACCCAAGAATGGATTTACTGGATCATATGGTATTTCTATTTTTAGCTATTTAAGGACTCCCCATGCTGTTCTCCACAGTGGCTGCATCAATTTACATTCCCACCAACAGGGTACAAAGGTTGCCTTTCCTCCACATCCTCACCAACTCCCTCGAGGAGTATCAGGCTTCCTCAAGAGATAGCAGGAGCCTTCCAAGAGGGCATGCTCCAGTGGGCAAACACTTACCAAATCTATGTGTCATCTTTACAGATGTCCTGTTAGCCAAAGTGAGTCACATGAGCAAGCACAGAATCAACATGTGTCCCAAGGACACAGGTTACCAGGCTGTAAGATTCATTAGGAGTTATTAATGTACTATTCTAGCACTGATACTTTTTGGACTTGAAATAAGCTTTCCTTCAAAAGGGTGAGTAAATGAGTAAATAGCCTTGTGAGGATCCTAAAGAAATGACATTTGATGCTTGCTGTTTGAGGATTTAAAGGGAAAAGACATCTAATCTCTAAGTTTGATTCCTATAGAGAGAAGAGGGGGGCAAAATTCTACCCATGAATTGATGGATCATGAACTCAGTTCTGAATAGACACCTTAGGCCAGGTACAGCTCTGAGGTGTGGATATGTGAGAAATATAAAAGTACTGAGCATAAAGATATGCAAAATTGGTAACTCACCACAGTGTTCCCTTGGCCAAAATTCACACTAGGGGTTGTAGAACTGTCTTCACACTTAAGAACCGTGGTAGCTCAGTGATACTCAGTGATACACAGGACCCCCCCAACCCACATTAGCCTTCAAGGACAACTCCCTGCATCACTGAGAAGCCACGCCTGCAGTGGACTTCACAGATGCCTGTTCTCTCCCTGCTTGGATGAACATGACAGGCTGCCACCTCTATAATTTTCAGGAAAGAATAAGTTAAAGCAGATGGGCAAAAAAGCAGGGTGTTGACTTTAGAGTGCTTACTATATGCCCGGAACTATTCTACACACTGCAGTTGGATTCTATTATCATTTCCATTTTACAGAGAAGGAAACAGAGGCAAGAAAATCATGCTGATTTTAAAAAGCATTCATGAATTGGGAACTGTCTATTAGTATGCTTTAACCTTAACCATATTTCTGCTCCCTTCACAGATACCTGTGTCTGTGCAAAGATACACTTATTTTTCTTGACAGAAAACTATTATTTCTTATACTTCTCATCATGTCTGGAGATACTTTTAGAAGAACACGTAGGTGTTAAAATATATCTTTACAAAAGAAACCCTTAATTCCTGTGGAAACATTTCTCTCTCTCTCTCTTTTTTTAATGAAGTATAGTCAGTAACAACATCAATTTCAGGTGTACAGCACAATGTCCCAGTCATATATATACATACATACATATATTTGTTTTCATATCCTTTTTCTTTAAAGGTTATTACAAGATATTGAATATAGTTCCCTGTGCTATACAGAAGAAATCTGGCTTTTTAAAAATCTGTCTTACAGAAATATTTCTGCTTATGAGTGTGTCATTTACTTCATGTAAAAGAAATATCAATCACATAAGATGACTTATTGGTAACACAATTCTGATTGGCTATTCTGATCTTCTGGCTTTTCAGTATTTAAATGGCCATCACATTTCACAGTTACAGTTGATGGCTACTAGTTTATTTTTATTGCTCTGTCTCCAGAAAAACAACAACAACAACAACAAAAAAAATCCCCCCCCAAAAAACCTTACATATAAAAACACAAGGCACTTAAAAAGCTTTAAAGTTTGTGACTCTTAAGAAAGAATAAATATTTGAGGCCTGAAATTCATTCATGACTACTCCTTTCAGAAACCATCAAACACTCAAATCATTCCAAATAAATCTATTAAATATACTGACAGTGGGTGCTTCCTAATTTTTTTTAATTTTGTTGTTTACTTTGCCATTTCCTTGCTCGACTGCAGTAGTCCCTTGCTATTTTTTTTATTTAACAGTTATTTCCAGTCTCTCATAACATCTACTTCAAGTCTCACTGTTAATTTCAGGCAAAATAAAAATGCATTTAGAATATTCCCTTTTGATTAGATGATCAAGACACAGAAAAAATGATGGCTCAGATACCCAGAAGGACCTAAAATTCAAACTTCAGTCAAAATAGGACTGAGTTTATGAGCTGTTTTCTGCACAAAAATAGTCCCACCTTGATTCTAAATTTCATAACTACCAAAAAAAATTCAAGATTACCGTGGATTTCATAATAGAATCTATAACCATAAAGGCAATTGCTAAATAGTCACAAGCGATGATAAAACTTGATGCAAAACTCTTAACCTGAGACTATTTCCTATCTGCCAGATGTACCTTATATTATTTAAAAAGGAAAAGGTATAAAATGAGTTAATTATAGTAAAATCTATAACAGAAAGAATCTAAATGCAACAGTATGTTATTTTTATATTGCTTAGCAGAGGACTTCACTATATGAGTATTAAAGAAAAACCCATCCTTTTGGCTAAACTATGAATATGATTACAAGTTACTGCTTCTTTCCAGCAGTCAAGGTACATGGTATTTAATCAATTTCCTTTTCCTCTTAAAAGAGAGACTTTTTAAAGTTAACATACACCAGAAATTGACACATTGTAATTGACCATACTTCGACAAAAAATAATAAAAATAAAAAATAAAATTAAAGGTAACATGCCATGCATTATACATTTACTAGAATTGAGATGTTCAGAGTAAGGAGTTCTTTTCTGACTGCATTAATTATATTCACGTATTCAACATCCACGGTCTATGAGGCCACAGGAATGCAAAGAGAAGTAAGATACTTATCCAGCCCTTAAGAAGCTCATGATCTCATGGGAAAGATAAATACATAAACAAAGAACTATAATAACAATGTAATGAAATATTTCAGAGGCAACATGCACATAATTGTTTGGAAGCAGAAGGGAGAGAAGTACTAGCTTTGCCTTTAGGGCCAGCCATGAAGTTACAAGCAGGATTAGTCTGAGACAGAGAAGAAAGATCAGACATCAGACCCAGCTGGGGGCTGGAAAAGCAGACCATATGGCAGCGAGATGGCCCTTCTCTAATAAAAAGTGACACAGAAATTGATTTAAATGTGTTGTATTTTTTCCCTGTAGCTACAGCCTACTAATTCTTCCAAAATATACTCTACCTCTTTTGCAACGATGTGCAGAATCTCCTGCAGTATGTAAATTAAGGATTCTGAAAGGTTGAATTGAAGGAAGGTTTCTATGTGGTTAAGGCTTCTGTTTTATTTGGCCAAAGAAAGCATAAGATCCTTTTATTCATATGTATTAACTTATAAGACTTTACCTAGAAAAATGAATAGGTGGATTCAAATGCTAAAGAGTACCAGGCTTGAAGACAAACTACCTAACCTACAATGGGTTCTAGGAGGTCTGGAGGAATGAATCCTCACTCCTGTGATTCTTTCAGGGAAATCCATGGCCCTGTCCAGAGCTACCACCTGCTCTGGACACACTCTAGCTTTTGAGGAAAAGAAGTGTGGTTGGATAGGGCGGTGAAGGATACACAGGGAGGCTGGGCACACACATCATTGTCCATAGCTGAATACTTGACCTAGTGGAGAATGGAGACAAAGCTTCACCACCAATCAAACACCAACAGCAACAGGAAGGAGCGGACAATACTGCTGCTAACTGACACAAGCTGCAAAACTCTCCAGTGAGACTGTCCGCATCTCCCTAAGTTAGCACTCCACTGTCCTCACTACTCAGTTCCCTTCTGACCACTTTTCTTACTCTCCACATCTCCACCTGCTCCTGACTTCTTTCCAAGTCTGCAGCTCTGTCTTTCCAAAATTGAAAGTCTGACTGAGTCAGTCACTGACTAGTACAGAGCATCTGCATTGAACAAAATTCCAGAACTAGGCCAATTAATAGTTATTTAGTGTCTTTTATGGACAATTCACCATTTCTATGGGATTCCAGGGGACAGATACTAGGAGATGATAATTAGAGTTTATTCTGCTATCAAAAGAGCTAGGGAAAATGCATACCAAACCCACCTCTTGGAAATTCACAATATGGACTGATATATGAAGGCTCTAAAACGTTTCAGACCAAACAAACCTCTTTAACTCTGTTTAATTGTTAAATAAATCTGCTTTAAAGATAAGGCCTTTTTGTCTTGAACATGTTGTATCCCTCTGAACATTTAGAAGTACTTCCATAAACAGCTTAACCTTAAGTTTAGGAAACACTGCTTTCATTGGCTCCAACTAAAACACTGAGATCCGCTTCCATGAGTTGTGGGCAGTGCCAGAGACACATGACACTTACTCAGCAATTTACATGTCGGGACCCACTGGTGGACACTGGCCTCAAAAAAGGGCTGTGGTCATGGCGGGAATTTTGAATCCTGTAGATCCCACTCTAGGTAAACCTCATCAACCAGGAGACAGTAACTTTTGGAACAAAACTGGTTAAAGACTCTCTAAGGCTGAAAGGATTCAATCACTCAATTCAGGAGCCAGCTCAGCTTCCTGAGGTCCCCATAAAACCAAACTGTTTTTGAGTGAGAAGAGTGACAAGTTTTTGTCCCTCCTTACAAAGAGACCCATTCAAACACGTAGACTTTCAGAAGCAACTGTGGTTCAACCCACGTGATCCATCTGTTCCTTAACTTCCTTTGGATCATGCTGGCAGGTGAGAAAAGAGAGAGAAGAGTCTCTGTTTTGTCCTGACTAGTATTGAGAATTCATCTTCCTTTGTAATTATATGAAATACTTTTTCTCCTCTTCTTTTTTTTCTCTTTTTTAGGTAAAGTGTTGCTTTGAAGATAGAATAAATGATGCAACCATTTAGTGCTTTGTGGTTTGAGGGAGAATTACAAGAAAACTAACAGGATTATTAAAAGGCCATCCTTAAATAAAACTTGCAGTTGGCAAAATTTATCCCCATGCTTTGCCCGTGTCCTCACTGTCTTAGCTACACCAGGGTCTTCCCTCTACTGCCCATGTGTTCAGTGTTCTCAGGCTGCAAGTTACCCAGAGTCCCGTGCTGTTAATCTTCCACTTTCCCTCTATGTCCTAAACTCAATCAAGACTAACTTATCTGATGCCTTGTTCTATCAGCACTCTGTTTTCTACTTAGCTGGAGACCATCCGTAGTAAAAATGTCCACTAAAGTGATAATCTACCTTGCTTATGCATAGTTGGGTAGACTTTAATTTTTGCTAACAAATAAACTGAAGCTTTAGAGGCCATGACTTGCCTGAAGCCTCAGAAATATTGTATGTGTCCTGCTGAAAATACAATACTTCACTGGATGATGATTAAAAAACAATCTATCAAATGTACAACTTTGATGTTCAGCATTAAACATACTTTGTTAATTACTTATGTAAGTTATTAAATGACACCCAAATTCATACCATGTTCTGCCATCTGACTTTCAATGCTGGAGTTCCTTGAGGCTTGGTCTTAAGCCTTCACCTCTTCTCAGCTAATGTAGTCTGTCTCTTAGTCTAGACGATCTCATTCAGTCCCAAGGATTCAACTGCCATTGGTGACACCAGGGATTACCAGGCTTGAATCTGTAAATCAGTCCTTTCCATTTAGCCCCACTTGTCTAAGAGTCATCTCCTCCAGGGTATATTTTCCATGCAGCCCATGCAAACATGACATGTCCAGAGTTTTATCAATGACCTTCTCTATATCTTCCTGCACTCCAAAGGCTAACTCATTAGTGGTGTCACCATCAATGCTGTCCTTGCTCAAGCCAGAAACCTGAGTGTTGTCCCGAATACTTCTCTTCTTTTTACTCCCCTCTTCCATTAATCTTGGGTATTCTACCTTTTAATGATCTCTGCAGCACACCCTTTTCTTTCCATCTCCACTGGCATCTTGATAATCAAAGCCACTATCATGTCTTCACTGGATTATGAAACTTGTCCTCCACCTGGTCTCCCTTATTCCAGTCTTCTATCCTCCCAACTCATTTTCCACATTACTTCTAGAGTTATCTTCTGAAAGCATATATCTAATCATGCCACTCTCCAGACTAACACTCTGCAGTGGTCCCACTGCTTTCATCATAAAGTCTAAGTACATGACCATAGTTCATATGCTCCTGTATGACCTTCCTTCCCTCCCTTCTGATGTAGCTTTACTTCAGACAGTCTCAATCTCTATGTCTAGCTATAATTTAGCCACAATAGGTCTAGTTCAATGATTCCCATGCACTGAACAACTTCCTTACATGTAGATGGACATATAATATTTCCTTTGTTGGCAATTTCCTGACCAATCAAGTTCCCTTTATCCAGACTCAACATTACTAAACTCACTCATTTCACTCTGAACTTTTCCTTTATAACACTTACCAGAATAAGAATGGCTTATTTAAAATATCTATTTGTTTGGTACATAATTGCATCATTAAGTTAAAAGATCCAGAAGGGTAACACTGCAGGCGCCACATTCTCCATTCTACCCTTGGTACACAGTAGGTTATCAAACAGCACTTCTGTTTTTAAATAATTAATGAGAATACCTAATATTTCAGAGATTGTTTTAGTGTCATTTGAAGCAATATCACTCTTTCCAGCCTCTGTGTTTGCCCTAGGAAGTGTATGCGAAACTCAGTCTAGCAAATTATGATTAACCATTGCTACACCTTATTATTTATCTCAAAATTAGTAGACAAGATAGATACCCTTAAAATGACACTTCTCCCTCTTTATCTCTGGTAGTTCTTTTAATGTTATAACTTTACCACATTACAGTTCTTGTTGGCTGATCACTGAGCAAGAGTTTGAAAAAGCATGGACTCATTTTAAAAATGAGAGACTAGGAATTTGAAATAACCATCACAAGAACTACCTGGGTATTCAAGAGTCAAAGACAAATGGTCTCAATATAATGGTGAACACAGTAGGCAACAACAATAGCCTACTTTGAAACTATAACCAGAAGCAGGGTTTGCAATAACTATAAGTGGGTCAGACAGCTTTGCCCCTCTGGCATAAGTTTTTAAGGCGATTGAAAGGTTCATGATTTAAAGATAGAACTTTCTAAAATATAACAAATTTATAGCTATCACCTGGCACATTATTTAACAAATTGCCAAGGATTTTCACGAAATTTGTACAGGCCAGGCATGATTCTTACAGCACTGGGGTACTGTGTCCCACCCAGCTGGCTTTAATCAGCTGAAACTGAATGCAATCAGTATCACAAATTAATAATATTCCTTTTCATGATCATTTTCTTCCACGAAGAAATGACAAATGGGTAAAAATGCTGTTAAAAAATCACAAATAATGCCTCCATAGGAAACATGTTAGTTGGATTTGCAGATTCCCGTGATTACTTATGCTTGATTTCCCAAAGCAACAGACTTGAACACATGCTTCTGAAGCCATTTTCCATTTTGATCAGAGTCAAATAAAGGGTTTTGCCAGGGGACAAAATGTATCGCCAACTGTACCTAAATGTATCCGGGTCTGTGGAAGTAGTTACACACACACACACACACACACACACACACACACACACACACTCTCTCACGTTCAGGAAATCACAATTTTAGCTGGCCAGAAAACTATTTCATAATTATTTTATACTGCTATTGAGTTTTTGGAAAAATTCAGATTTATTATCACTTTCTAAAACCACAAGAAATGTAAAGAATAATATTCTGTAGCCAGGGAAATGCTATCTAAATGCACAGATTTCTAAACTTTCAAGACAATAGGAATGAAAAAACACAGCATTTAGATTCCAGTGCCTTGACTCTGACCTTGATTAAGTCAAACTTTTGTGCTCCACCACTCCTTAAGTAAAACTGAAAAGGTAAAAAGGAAAACAAAAAGAAAGAAAGAAAGAAAAAACGTGTTCACAGAAACAGGATAATGAAGTATTCTACCCAGCTCGTGAAATATGATCACTGGTTCATATAGACACTTTGATTTAATGTGCATAGGCAGACAATTCAAAAACTATGACTGGGCCCTTATGTGACACACAGGCTCGCTACAAAACTTGAATCACTCATATGTTTATCTCATAAAGCACAGGCTGGTACAACATAAGGGCATTTCTAGCTTACTCCATGGAGGCATAATCTGTAACTGTTTAAAATGATAAAAGGCTAACAAAATGGACTGAACACTTGTATCGAGGGCATATGATTAACAGCACTCAGGAAATCAAAAACTAGAGAAAACGCAAGCATGAGCAGGAGTCTGAACATCTGGCCTTGCAGATACAGATACTGTCACCAGGCATTCATTGGCGAACAATTGCTTTTTAGTTCCTAAATCATGCTTGGCTTTTGATACTACCTAGTATAACCTAAATTTAGATCGTCTCTTGGTGATGCTTTAATCATATCTTTTATTGAGTGTCTACAGCAATAAGATATCCATGAAATTTTACATCTGGTTCTTTCACAATACCTTTCTTCACATGAGATCCTTTAAGATGGGCCAAATGCCTGCATATAGACGTTTCCATATTGCTGAATGCATGCAAACAAAATGATTAATGGTCCAATTTAAGTGCAGCTACTGTGAAACTCTGGCCTAGATTCCTCTAGTCATGCTACGTTTTTCATTTTTGTGGGGTTTTTTGAAAATGAATCCCCTACAACTCAACAACAAAAAGAACAAATGACTTGATTAAAAAATGGGTAAAGGATTTGAATAGACATTTCTCTAAAGAAGATTCATAAAAGGTCAACAAACCTATCAAAAGATATTCAACATCACTAGCAATCAGGGATATGTAAATCAAAACCACAATGAGATATCACCTCACACTCATTAAGATGGCCACTATCAAAAAATGAAACAAAACAGAACAGTAAAACAGAAGACAAAAAACAAGTCGGTGAGGATGTGCAGAAACTGGAAACCGTGTGCACTGTTGGCCGGGATGTAAAATGGTGCATCCAATTCAGAAAAAAGTATGGTGATTGCTCAGAAAATTAAAGATAGAATTACTATATGATCCCACAGTCCCATGTCTGGATCTATATCCAAAAATAACTAAAAACAGGATCTTGAAGAGATTTTTGCACACCTATGTTCACTGCAGAACCTTTCACAATAGCCATGATGTACAAATGACCTAAATGTTCATCACGAGAGGAACAGATAAAGGAAATGTAGCATATACACACAATGGAACATCATTCAGCCTTAAAAAAGAAGGAAATCTGGTCACATGCCTCAGCATGAATGAACTTTGAGGACATCAGGCTATGTCACCTAAGTCACAGTAAGACAAACACTGCATGACTCCACTTAGACGAGGTATCTAAAGTAGCCAAACTTAGGAACAGGAAGCAGAATGGTGGCTGCCAGGAGCTGGGGGAGGGGACACCGGGCATAATGTTCTGGATGGGCAGGATGACAGGTTCTAGAGATCTGCCGCCCAACAGTGTACACAGTTAACACTCTACACCGTGTGCTTAAAAATGTTTAAGATAGCAAATTTCATGTTATGTGTTTCTTACCAAAATAAAAAACACCCTCAGAACAAAGATAAATGGGGTAAGGGAAGGTCCACGAGCAGAACAGCAGCTGACAGCACCCCACCCTTACACAGAAGTAAAGGGGCAAGTTCCCCATCCCACTCTTCCCACCACACTAAGCAACCCAGGACACTTCATCAAGGGCGAGACACAGGAGTTAATTAAATTTAGAAAAAGAATGTCTTGTTTAGATTTTTTTGTCTTATACTGTTTCCTACTCTTTTTTTCCTTTCTATCATTTATTTATTTTGTATCAGCTGAATTGCTTCCATCCCAGATCTTGTTCCTAATCGCACAAATTTAGCCAGTACATGGAATCTACATGCCCCCTCTGACCCCTCCCCTGGTCTAGATTAGCTGTTGTCTACGCTTCATGCACTGCCAGTTTTCCTTGTCTTTTCTTAACTGCTCTTCTCAGTGACTGTTCCAACTTCTTGGGTTCCATATTCTCTCTCTCTCTCTCCCCAGCCTGTCTCTCCTTAAATTTTCATCTACATTCTTGATTGAGCATATCCTTAACAGCATTGATTCTTACATCCCATTATTTTCCTAAATTATTTTTTCTACATTCTGAGGCACATCTTTTCATTTTTCACAGCGAGGTCTGTGTCTTTCTAGATGCATTACATATTCCTGCATGTCTACTTTTTTTCAAGTTTTATTTTCTCTTCACACATGAATAGAATAGTGGGATCTGGCATTAAATTCTAGGTAGCAGGTTGTCTCTCCCTAGCTGTCGGAGGTACTGTTCCATTAACTTTTGTGGAGCCAGAATGCTGAATCAGAAAACCAGCAACACAATCTGCTTTGTCACAGTCTGCTTCCTCAATGAACTGCTTTTTGTAGAAGATTCTTCCATTTATTGAGTTTTCTCCCTTGCTTTGGTATTGGCATCTGAAATGTTGGATGACTAATGACTTACTAGCATTTGTTTATAGTTGAGATTTTCTGTTAGATTCTGATGTATCAGGACACACAGCGTGTCTGAGGGTGGAGATGAGAGAAGGCAAGAAATAGCTTCCGGGGTTTGTATTCACGTCTGTTTTCAGAAGGAGGGAGTCGGGGGCTGAATATGGAGTCAAAGACGACCCTGGGGTCAGTCTCTGCACAGGAGACTACCTGCTTCACTTGGGTATCACCATCCTGTCCTTCCCATTTAAGCGACCACGTGTCAGGCTCCATCTCCTAACATGTACTGCCCCACCACTGTTTGACCTAGGCTGGAGTAGGGAGATTAGCAAGAGTCAATGGCTAATGATAACTACCCTCCCTTCTTTTTGTGCTTGGACACCCCCAACCCAGCAACGCCTCTTCTGTCCTTTACACCCACTCTTTCCAGGCATGGTGCACTCTTGCAAAGGCAGCACTTAATTTGCATGCAATAACTAGAGAAAAAAGTTCTTCCCAACCCGTGATGTTTCCTCCACAGGAAGGAAGTTTCAGTAGCTGTTAACACTTCTGATCTGTCTCTTCCTTTTCATCATCCCTCCCCTGGAAGGGAGGAAACTGACTGGGGCATCTGGAATAATGTGGGCATACAAAACCCAGCACCTTACTTTGTTTTCATCATTCCAAAGTGGGCCTGCCTGCAGAGGTCATGAGGGGTTCTCTGCTCAGCCAGACTGGATGTTACAAGGGCAGCAACCACATCTCTAAATGTGGGAAGGTCTTCCCCAGCCTGTGTTGCCATGGCTGGCTGGAAAGTCTGTTTCATTCTCACATTCAGAAACTCATTTGTCCCTAGATGTAAGTTTAACAAGTGAAATATTTAATCCTGAGTCTTAGCCCATTGTTTTCTCTTTTTTCTTTTTCTCAATTGTTTCAGGACTCAAGGAGTAAAGCGGAACACTATTCATCAAGCACTTCAAAACTGAACATGTGTATTTGAGACCATTGCTTCCATCAACAATCTAATCTTCCGTTTCAGCAATTTCTGGTCCCCCCAGGAGTCAATGTATTGCAAAAGAATGAAGTCATGTGTTAGTTCAATTATCTTTTCTATCCTTTCTCAGGATTAAGTGTGGGAGTGGTGCACTAGAGTATGTGCTCAGCCTAAGACCTGGAAACATATCCTTTCTTCTAAAAATAAATAAATATCTAGTCTAGCCCAGAGGTTCTCAAGTGAGGGTCACTGTGCTTCCCTAGGTAGAATTTTAAAATGAGAAGCATTGTGCTTGTCACAGTTAACTAGGTGGCATTTGGAATCTAGGGACAGAGGAGCTAAACATTTTGCATTTCCCATTTCAAAACAATCCTATGATGTAATTATTAGACCTTTATCCTAGATGAAAGAAAACCGGGGTTTCAGAAGACTCAACCACCTGCCAAATATTGCCTGGTTGGTTAGTAGAGAACCTGGGATAAAATCCCAGGGCTGTCTGATATTAAAAAACAAACAAACAACCTATTCTCTTCCTTCAGGTCACTGCTGCCTCTCTACATTGTTAAATTAAGGAGCGAGAAAAGAGCTAAAGAGGGAGGTATGGCAGGAAGGGGCCCCATGTCTATGTAAGTGAAAAACAGTGAGCCTTTCCGCCTGTCCCACACCTCACAAAGCCACCTAATAAAAGTCTTATGGTGGCTTCATCCCCATGATGGTCCCCGCTCCTAGAGTCACTTCATGATAATCACTTGGCTCAAAGCATTTTCCTTCATTACTCTCATTGAGAGACCTATTTATTAACAATGGCTGCCTTATAAATCTCCCCCAAACCTCAAACCACAAGTGAAGAGCCCTTCCTTTGGTTTATAATTCAATTTAGAAATTAGGGCATCCACTTTAACCCCAGCTCCCAAGCCCTCCCTTCGCAGTCCTGTGCTGTCTCTCTACTGCATCCTTTCCTGTATTCCCAAGTACGGCAAGGCAGACTTCCTCTGGCTATTTTTACTCTTCCTTCTCTCCCGGCATGCAGTCGAGCATTAAGGAGCTTGTGTGCATTTGCCCTTCTCCAGTTATTTTTGCCTCTACTGCAAAAAAACCTGCTCCAGCGATTGCTGGATGGACTGGATGCCCGCCATCTGACAGGAACAGTTGTGCTTACCTGTTTGAACAGAAGGACCACATGTCTAACAGCACAGGACTTTGATTGATCACACAGTTCTTGGAAGAAAAGTACCAGTGGTCAGTCCTTAATTTGTCTTCAAAAGATATTTATCAGGAAGAAAAAGTTTGTCCTTTGTCAGTTTTTAAGAGACAGTTTGGGCTGGTACTTCCTTATGTTACAGAGAAATAGATTGTAAGTTCCTCGAGAGTATGCCACCTGTGACTACATACAAGTAGGTGGCTACAGAATCACAGAAAAGATAACTTCCTGATGCTAAGGGACCTTGATAAAATTGCTAAAGAATAAACATCAACAGACACGACTGAATTATTTTCTCCTGTCCTCCTTTCCATCCATCCCCCTCTGTCAGTTAATTATTTCACGATGTGCAGCACACCTAGAAGCTTTGTGAATTACTTCAGTGATGAGGTTCTGGTGAGTCAGATTCAAAACCTCCTTCTATGCAGCACTTATATCACAACCTAAGCAGAGTTTTGATTTCAATGAAGCACTGTTGACTGTCACGTTAAATTAATCTTGTTAATTAAAAATACATAGGGGTTTTAGTATTTCTGGTATATAACTTGAATTACTGTCTAATTCAGAAGTCCTGTAAGCATAGAGAATATCTTCTTATGGAAATATGAATATATAGGCATATTATGTAAAAAGGAATATGTAGACATAAAAATGACATTAAAATTAAACTAATTTAAATCAAAACCAGGTATGTATGGTAACTAGTCTCCAAGGTGCCATCATTAATTTTTTCTCTCCATTTCGTGTAGGCCATTCCCCTACTGAGGGCCTCCCAACTTCCCAAACTTGAACCCACTGGCCCATAACTGCTTTCGTCAATAGAATATGGTGGAAGTCATGATGCGTGACTTCTGAGGCTAGGTTTCTCAGAGCCTGGTAGCTTCTACTTGGATCTCTTGGGGCATTTTCTCTGGCAGAAGCTACCAGAGGTAGAAAAACATCAGACAAAACCAATCATGGTATATAAGATGTTCAACTATGTTGAGACTCCCATAATCTGAAGAAGCCTAACTAGCCATTGGAAGGAACGATGTGGAGAAAGACCTGAGAAGTCCCCACCTTTTCCAATTTTTGGCCAGGTTTCAAACACATAAGGATGGAGCCTTCAGCAGTCTTAGCAGTTGTCTGTCTGCAACTGTTTGAGGGATCCCAAGTGAAAGACATCAAATTCAGATAGCCCATCCCCAGAAGCATGAGAGATAATAATATAATGCTGTTTTAAGCCATTATGGATTTGTCACACAGCATTAAATAAGCAAAACAGCATCCATATGTTCTTTTCCCTCTTTAGAAAAACATTAATATATTTGGAGCCAACTTGAAGGAGTTCCCAATGGCCACATCTGAGACAATCTGAGCAACAAAATAATGATAGTAATGGATTATAACTCACTGACTAATACAACTATCCATGAGTCCATACTGATATAAATAATTGAATAAATAAATTGATGGGGAAGAGACAGTTCTTCCTATCAGTACTATTCAAATGAATAAATATAGTTAGGATGATGGAAAATCACCACTTGGCAAATATTACATTTGTAATTTTTGCTACTAAGAAGCTTTGATGGCTTCTAAAATTAACAGACAATAGAATGATGAGAAATAGGATAATAACTTTCCACAAAAACATATACTACTTACAAAAGAAAAACAGCCACTTCACAGTGGAGAAACCTGCCAGGTACCACGTTAGCAAAGTGGTGAGAATGTATCTGTAATAAGACATGTGGACATCAGATATCTCTGATTTGATGCTGTTTTTGCCAAAAAGGTATAACCTCAATCTCATCATGAGAAAAATGTCAGACAAACCCAATCTGGAACACATACTGTAAAAATAAGTGATGAGTGATCTTCACAACTGTCAGGGTCACCAGAGAGAAAGACTGAAGGACTATCTCAGATGGAGGGAACAGAGAATGAACTAAAGTGAAATGCCATGTGGAATCCTGGATTGACTCTGAAACAGGAAAAATAAACAAAACAAAAAATGAAATCCATGGGATATCTGGTGAAATTTGAGTAAGGTCTTAAGATTACTAATAATATCATATCAACACTACTTTCCTGGTTTAGATTACTATGATATTATTACATGTAAGATGTTAACAAAAAGGAACACTGGGGATACAAAAATCAATGTATGATTTTGTAACTTTTCGGTAGGTCAAAATTGTCTTAAATTGAAAGTAAATATCAATACATCACAAAATTAGGGTGAAGAAGGACTGGGTGTGACCTCAAAGTTGCTTCATTTTATTCTTGAAGTGGGGTGGGTATAGCTCAGTGGTAGAGAGCATGCACAGAGTGTATCTTTGGCTGTTACTTGTATACTGCAACACTCTGCCCCACCGCTCATAGCAGGTTGAACAAAGAGTTGACAGGTAACTAAAGTTTTGTGGGTTGAAGTGGATTCAGATGCCAGCGTCCAGTTTCAGCAGAGCTTCCAAAGGTAATGAAAGTAGAGGATGGAGAGGAAGCAGATCATTTACTAGCTTTTCCTTCTTCCACTCTTTACATTTCAGCCTTGACAGGCAGTTTTATTAACATCAGACATTATAATATTAAAGTATAAATAGCCCCCAAATATTTAAAGTCACCTTGAATATTTTCAATGAGCTCATCATCATGATTAACTGCTCCCCTGACACATTAGTGTTGATAACTGAGAACTTTCTTCTACTGTCTCAAGAAAGCAACACTGAACTTCTAAAGACCAACAAACTTTGATACGTTATACTTTTTTCATACTCCTCTAATCAGTAAGCAACTGTGTTCTTTGAAAGTTAAGGCTATTAAATAATACTCATTAACGGTTCACTAGTGGAATATCTTACCACCAGAATGAAGTCCTTATGTAAATTAAGAAAATACATAAATAAATAAAGCAGCAGAAATAAACAAACTGCTAAACTTGAAAAGAAAAACAAACATTTTAAATTTGACAGGGCAATATTCTTCATTTAAAACCCAAGAAAATTTTCTCTGAAGTTGCTTTAGTTGAATCCTAATCACCATTCTCTGTGTAGGTAAATTCACCTAAAGTCAATATTCTGGCCTTTCTTAGGCTTTTGCTATCTTAAAACACCAGCACTGGGTCTATTTACTCAAAGTGCACTGAAGGGCAATAATTACAACTCAAGAACATCTTACTATCCTCTCTGTCCTTAATCTGGTTCCTATCTGTCTAACTAACGTAATACACGCCAAACAGTATTTCTCTTCCTCGCCCAATATTATCACCAACTGCTGCTGATTTATTTAGAGGCTGTGAGAATGGGTTATTCACTTTGGCAGGAAAATTCAATGTGCATAAGGGAAAAAAAAAGACTCTTTCCAAGAGGGGAGGTTAAAAGAAAGGCTAAAATAAAACTCCTTGCAAAAGGGGAGAAATAAATTCAGCAAGAATTGATGCATTGGTTGCTAAAATGTTGGTCTATGGACCCTTCATGAAAATGGCAGAAGGATGAAGATCAGATGTTTCCAGAGCCCATGGAAGGCACTTCCTCCCTTGGCCATCTATTATTGACAGCCAGTGCTTCGGTTACCCTATCTGTGAGCACTCAAAAAAACCCAACGCTAGGCAATTCTTGGCTTAAGTAGGATCAAGACAGAGTTTCTAACATACGAATGGCTTCATTCTGAAAGTTCATATGTTATGATAAACTCAATTTGAATCTCCAAATAACTACTGTATTCATCTATATAAATAAATAAATCCTGGGATACATGATAGAAATCTAGTTAACCCAAGTTTAAGTGTATTTAACTGTCTTCTGTAACACAATCTATATGGGAACAATGCATTCAGACGTAACTTTGGAATGCCAGGAGTACATGTTCTTGCCAGACGTCCTGCTGGCTCAGTCATCACAGGAGAGCTGGGGGCATAGGAAGGGATGAAAGCATTTGTGGGAGGCATGCTAGCAATTAATACTGGGCTGAAGAGTCAGGAAGAGTTTGGCACAAGACATGGAGTATGACAGAAAGGCTTGGGAGTGAAGAAAAAGACAGGCAGTGTTTACCCTCCCCCTCCCAGCCTTGCCCTTCTCTCTCTGCATCCACATTCCATCTCTCCTGGAGCTGATGCTGGGCTGGATAATCTGAGGAGGGAAAGAAAGAAGAATGACGGTGGAATAAAATGTAACAAACGTTCTTCTCACTTTCTCTCCTTCTCCTTCGGCCCCTAGCATTGCAATAGAAAAGGGATGGTGCAGAGCAACGTACAGGTCAGATTTGTATGGCATGCCTGTTTTATAAATTGCAAAAAATTGATTGGAATGCAGTCACATCCATCAATCCACATGTGGTCTACAGTTGTTTCTGTGCTAAATGGAAAAGTTGAATAGTTATGAGAGAAGACATCTGGTCCACAAAATCAAAAATATCTACTATCTGGAGTTTTACGGAAAAGGTTTGCTGACTCCTAGTTTAGACCCATACTGGAGAATGGTTTTAGGGATTAAGAAAAGTCATATCAAGGGAGAGAACTTTGCCATCCAACCTTGCTACTTCACCCCATCATCACGACACTGTCCTGATACAGGCTACCATGACACTGGGATTATGCAATGAAGGAGACCAGGGAGACTGAGGGATCGGGGTAATACAGGGTGATAAGCATGGGTATAAAGTGCAGAATGAAGGAGAGAAAGTACCTGGAAGATCAGAAGGAAATGGAGTCTCTTTTGCTATCCAAGGAGAGCTACCTTTCTTACCAAAGGTCAAATGGAGACTCTTTTGAACTCTTGTCTATCTAGTTGTCGTCTATGCTATGAAATTTTAGATGTTTGTCTATTTTCTGGCTCTTTTTAATCCATGTGGGGATCTTATTTTCCCAGCTAGGCAGCAACTTCTTTAATGTGCAAGAACTCTGTGTCTTTTCTGCCTTCCATGGTGTTTGGCAGTCTAGGCACAGGCTAACATAATCAAGAGTGGCTGATTGATGGTTTAGGTCCAGAAGCTATTTATTCATGCAGAAGGGCTCAGAGACAAGAAAATACAAGGTTTAATTTAGTCATGTGAGCATCCTTGAAAATTCTGAGAACGTACAGATTAAAGTATTCTTTTGTATAAATCCTCTCTAAATTTTCCTGAATTTCAAGAAATTTCAACTGGGAAAAAATGTATGCTTATTAAAGATTTTTGTTTCTTATCCATTTTATGAAATTCATCCTGAAAATGTTGAAATTTGAGCATCGCTTTTGTCTTTCAATATTGGCTCTCCATTGCATGCTTGTTCTGCCAACACTCATGACGCTCTGTGTGGTTACAGGCTGAAGAAAAGACCCCCTGGAGACATTTCAATGATGAAAGAAAGCCAGTTAAAAGAGAGCCAGACAGTAGACAAAATCCAAAATTTTACAGCACAGACAACTAGGCAGAAGCAGCAAAAATTCCAAACCTCAAAATTTAAAGCTTAGACAACTAAAGAAAAGAGAGCCAGAAATAATGTTCCATTCCTAATGTCTAATGGCGCCAAAGAACTTCAAAAAAATTCCAATAAAAGACTACATTTTTAACATCATACTGACAGAGCATTTGGCTAGCTTGCTATAAATTTCATTTAAGGGAAATTAGAATGTTGATTAATGCAATATTAACAGAGAGCCAAATATAATAATAATAGCACATTACTGGCAATAAGTGTATTGACACATTATCTAATCTTTACAATCACCATGTGTCACATTATTAGCTCTGTTGGAAACTGAGTCTATGAATGATTATGTAAACTGATCAAGGTTACACAGGTAGATAGCAAGGAAGCCAAGACTGGAATTCCAGTCTGCCTGATAGCAAAAATCAGATCTCACGCCTGCTATCCTCTACTATCCTTCCATGGGTGGTTATTTATTTACAGACACATAAACTAGAGTTTGTAAGCATGATACTAGATACTGGGAAATCAGGAATAGGCACTAGGGACATGAATTTACCATTTAGTTATCACAGGGTTTATAATCTGGTCATCACATCATTCATTAAAGAGTCAGTATTAATCAACTAATCACACAGGTTAATAAATGAAAGTTGTGATATGTGCTACGAAGACATGATATGTCAGAGAAAGATCTTAGCAGTCTAGGGGACAGAGAAGTTTTCACCAACCTAGGACAGTATTTTGGGAAGAAGGGCTGGAGGCTGAAGACAGTATTATATATTCTAGGAACTGAGAAGACATCGGTATGATTGGAGCACGGAGTCGGAGGGAGGAAAGGATTTCCAGGTTTGGAAAAGAGCACTGACATACATGCCTTTGCCAACCACGTGAGGACCGTGCCTTTGTCCTTAGAGTAAAGGAAAATCACTGAAGGGTTTGGGGCCAGCAATGATAGCATTTAAGACACCATCTGAGCAGCAGAGCAGAGTGTGGACTGAAAGGCCGATCTGAACCAGGGCAGTGGTGGTGGGGAGGGAGAGCTCTTAGAAGGCAGATGTGTGGGAACTTGCGGGGTGCTGGGCTGGAGATGATGGGGGAGAGACGTTCAGGATGACTCCTAAACTCTCAGCTTGGGTTAACCTTCTTCTCAGCTCACATAACTGTTTCCTCTACCACACAGACCCTCCCAGTATTTCTCTGGGCAACTTATGGTGAACTGATGCACTTGGTTTCCTTAGTTCTTGTATGTGTATGACTGTATGACTCCATGAACATCTAACTCATTCTGCTGCTCAGGAAACCTCTCTGAGTCATGAGGATTTGGGAAGAGCTGTGGAGAAAAGAAAATGAGTCAGGCATCACTGGAGAGTAACCTACTAAGACCCCTTTTCAAAGGAAGAAATATAATCACTACTAGTATATGTTTCGCTACCATGTTTTCTTGATGCACATTTTCGATTGATAATAAAAACATTTTGATTTTGTTTGTTTGTCACAATAAAATAAAAATAATATCATTGTCAGTGTCCCATTTAATCCTTGTCTTATATGAAATTGCAGAAGTGTTCTCCATGAAAGTCAATACGATTAAGACTTAGAGGAAGAGGGCAATCAAACCCTGCTGCTACTGGAAAGCGGCTACTGCATTTGGTTATGAACATTTTTCTGTCTAATTTTTAGTAGAGAATATGGGTAAAAAAATCAATGAATAAAAATCAGACTTTTTACCCCAAATGTTTTAAAAAATATCCATTCTCTTTAATTGATAGATACATGTTTTTCTCAGGGTAAGACATCAAATCTTATACAACCATGTCCCACTTATGAAAAGGAAGCAGTGAAAAATGCCAATTACTTCTAAATAGCTAATTAGGAAGCAAAGATCCCCATTTCAATAAGGGAAAGACGTTGCGAGAGCTTTGAAATTTTTTTTTTTTTGCCTCAGTGGTGTCTTGAAAATTCATCCAGCTGAGGAAAAAATGTCAACTTGGACTATCTGCTTTCCAAAATGTCAGCATATCTTTCACAAAAAGGCCTCTGAAGAATTGGGAAACTCCAAAGGCCACATCTGTAGAATCTGACAGCTTTTGATTGAAATAAATAATGCTGTTTAGCTATTGTGCTATAAAGAAATACATGTGTAGGACGAGAAATGATCATTATTTCCAGTATCTAACAATCCTGAAATTGTTGCTTGAAAGCATCTTTTTACTATATCTAGCTTTAGGTATTTCCAAGCCAGAGCTCACTTAAAGTGACAGGCTGAACATAATGGTCTCACTCATATTTATCAATCTACCCACAATAAGCTGGCAATAAATATTTAATAATGGAGAAAGGGAGAGGTGAAAGGAAGGGCATGGGGCTGGGAACCACATACAAAGGGAGTAAAGAGAAGGTAAGAAGAGAGAGGGTGGAAGGGAAGGACAGATGGAGGAGACTGAAGGTAGAGGTGGAGAAGAGAAAATGAAGGAGGAGGAGGGAGAGTAGAGTCAGGTGAAGGAAGAGGAGAAAGACATCACTGGAAAAGCATCAGCCAGAGATTGGGCTAACTAATTATAGCAAGGCGACACTGTGACTTTCCACTCCTTGGTATCACACTGTAAGTAAAAAATCCACTATGATGAGATACTTCTGATATTAACAGTAACAAATCAAAACTAGCCTATTAAATCCTGAATCCAAGGATAGTTGGTAGGGGCCAATGCTCTTGGGCAAGACTGATAAGAAGGAAGAGGTGGACAATATTCAGCAGAAGTCACTGAATATCTCGGGAGTGGCAGTGGCCCGGGGTTACCAGCCCCTCGCCTGGCTGGACTGTCCCAGCTCTCCCTGATGCTTGCTTGCTCTTTAAAACAGGGACCTCAGTAGGCAACAGGCAAATAGTGCCAAAAGGACACTCAGCGTTCATTTGGCAATGGCCAATTCTTTACTAGCCACTAGAGGAAGGAAGGATGACTTAGTCAAATAGAAATAAAGCCACTTAATGTGTGGATAAACGTGTTTTCCAGGAAAGAATCAACAATGTAAGTGTTCCAGCATTGACCCACAGAGAGATTTTATGCTTTTATTATTTTCTTCCTTGAACATTCATCACAAAACATATTTAATCATGCTTGCTATGTGTAGGAGCCTGCTCTCTGGCTTATTCTCTTAGAAAGTCTTGTGTTGACAGAGAAAAAGGACACGTGGAGACATACAAGTTAAGACACTGACAAACAGCTTTGTAAACTACATTTTTTTAGCTGCAAGTATCAAGCAGGTGTGTGTTCTTATGACCTTCTTCTATTGATTTGTGCTGGTTTACTTGCTAGTTTGTGAAGACTCAAGTCATTTTCATTTTCATCAACTATTTGGTTTCTAAAGAAAGTTCATTCCAGGGTCTTCTATTCATTTTGATTATCTCCAAAAAGCTCTGCATTTGATAGGCCTGAAAGCAGTGCCTTGGACTAACCAGCAATTTTTCTTACTAAGAAGGACAGTACAGGAGAAACTGTAGGGGTGACTTTGGATGGATTTCATGATTTAAAAAAATTTAAAAAATAGAGCACTGTTCCCTGTCAATCATTTAATGTAAATGGTCCTGTATAACTTGCTATGAAGTTTCTTTAGTTAAGTTTACATTGAGCATCAACTACATGCCTGGCCAAGAAGCAGCTCGTTCACTTACTGTAATAATGCTGTTTGGTTTTTATGTATTATGTATTCACTCTTCCCCTTCTTCCTGATGGAACCCTAGCTTTCCTTTGAGTATCTATCCCTCCCCACTATGATCATGTGCCTCAGAAGAGTTAAGGCCCACACTAGTGCCAAAGGAAGGCTTGAAGCGTCTGAATTTGTTCTTGAACTATTAATTGGATTGAGAACTCAAGTAAAACAGTTCTTGATATTCCCTTACTAACCAGATTGGCTCTGGAATGGGCTTGCAACCCAAGCTAAGTCAGCGAAACATGGGGAAGATTTTCTAGGGCTTCTAGGAAAAATGCTCCCTTGCACTTAAGAGAGGACACTGGGAAGATATGTCTCTTCTCTTTGGACGGCACGGCAACAGATGGATGTTAAGTCTGGAATTGTACAGTCATGGAGAAGCCAGTAAGTGAAGACTGCAATGAACAAAGTCAAGACATTCAGAAAAATATGAAGCAGACACAAATCTTGACATCTGGATAGTAGGATAATTTGAACTGATTTTGCAGCAAAAGAAAAATCCTTTCAAATACAATTATTGCATTTCATTATCAAATATAAAAAGTATTATTCCCATTTTAGAGATATTAAGCTTAGCTAACATGTGTTGAGTGCCAGATACTGTGCTAGTTTTTTTTGGAGATAATCTCACTAAGCTCTCACACAATCATCTGAGATTGTCTCTCTCCATTTTGAAGATTATGAAACTGATGAAGGATATGTAATACCACCATAGTCAGGCAACTAGTGAAGGAAAAAATTGTGCAGGTCTGATGAACCCCACCACCAGGTTTCCTTCTGCAATTTCACTTTGTTGGGCACAAGGACTTTTGATCTGCTTTCACTGCTGTCCTTGCTCTTTTCCATGGAAAGCAAAAATGGGGAATTAAAAAAAAATTCATGGATAAAAAGCAAGACAAAGCAAAGGTCAAATGCTTGACTTCTCTTCAGTTTAGAGCTTTCTTTGTCCCTGCCCCAGACATGGACCTGATTTTTAAAAAAATAAATAAAAATAAAAGAGGAGGTGGAGAAGACAGCAAGAATTCAGAGATGATTTCTCATTAACCAGCATCTGCTTGTCAACTGACAACTTCTTTCCCCAGCAACAAAATCTTGAATAGACACACCACTTAAAGCCAACACCTATGGCAAAACCACAGACTGGAATAGAAATAAAACCACTGACTTTGAGGAAATCTGTCATACCATATCATAAAAACCAAGCAACCAGTGGAATGCAGTTGACTATGAGATGGAGTGGGCTGCCCTCTGTTCACAAGGAAGAGGCATGTACTGATCAAGCTGACTCAGGTCTGAGACTTTCTTCCTCCTGCAAGAAAGCTCCCCAGAAAAGGGCCAGCAATATGGAGCTTTGCTTTTGCTCTGGCTCCATTTTAATTCATCTTCTTGGTTCTGTCTTTGAACTAGTCCCATCCTGCCCTTATACTCTTGATTTAATTCATATTTCCCTTGGTTTAAACAAAACAATAATGTTTGAACTTTTGTTATTCTACAAGACTACACATTTGTTTTCTTATATTTGTCCACTGCTAACAAAGGGAGAAAAACTTCACTTCACGAATCAATATGAATTGGTAGCAATCTCTCCAAAAAGTCTACCAGTAATCATGTCACTTATTTCCCTTTTAACTGTAATCATTTTGAGGGTAGGAACTCTAGAGATAAATTTCTCTTTTTATTATTTCAAAATAAAATTTAAAGCAATGAAAGAGTGGGCTCTAAAATATTTAGTAATTTCTAATAAAATTTAAAGCAATGAAAGAGTGGGCTCTAAAATATTTAGTAATTTCTCACTGAATGGGATAAACATGATGGATTTCATTAATTATTGGCTGACTGAGTTTTTCTCCTCAGGAATATTAATCCTAGCATGGTAAATACAACCAAGTGATAACATCATTTGCTTATATTTTTATCCATTAACTGAAGAAACATTTATTGAGTGCCAACTGTGTGTCCAACTACACACGGCTTAAGGGCTGTGTGTGTTAAAGGGGCTGATTTTGCCTCAGGGTGTTTAGGACACAGAGAAGTAATTTCAAAATTGTAAAGCAGTGTGATGAGTGAAAGAAAAATAGCATTATGTGTCAATTTTCCAGTGCAAACTCTCAAACACATTACATTCCTGAGAGTTTTGACAACAGGGGAAAAGATAAAACTCAGTCAAAAATGATGATGTCTCTTTGGGCCACTCACTGCTATGAGCCTCAGAGAGTGATGTATTTTCCTACTTAAAATTCACTTGCAAAATGATTATGACCCAGGGAAAACATGGAAATAAATGAAAGGTATTACTGCTGACTATAATGCAGCATTTTGCTTTGCCAGAACTGGACCATTTATTCTTGTCAAATAGAATCTCATTCATCTTCCTAAATTTTCTCCTATGAAAAGATGAATATTCATCTGTGAAATTTATGTAATTAATATCTTTCAAAATTATCAATTCACTACTGTGTGTCTACAGTTTGGCTTGGAGATCAATTTGTCATCAGGTTTCCAGTCAAATTCATTCATATAAGCCAGAGACGAAACACTCACCTAGTCACCACTACTTCATCAAAACTGCTCCCCTCCCTCCCTCAACAGTTAATAAGTGTCAAGAGATGCCAGCCCAGACCTGTGTGCAACTAAAATTCTCCCCTTCTCACCACACACTCCCTTCCAGCAAAATCAGTGAAGAACAGACACTTTAATTCATTCTTTTGACTGAAAATAAGAGAGGTCCTTAGTATATTTCAGTGGGGAGGGGGAGAGTGCTATCAGATTATTTTGTCAGGCAAAAATTCAATCCCCATGTACTGAATTCCTGTGCATTCATGGGAACACAAGAGGGCACTCTGAACACCAAGCTTCCAGTGCAAGAATAACACTGGAGTCCACGGTAGCTAGAAGGTTGGACTGTTTGTTCCCTTGCTCATGGGCTGAACAGCATTTCTGTCATGCCACCTCTGCCTCTGCATTAATATTTGCTCCAGTCTACTCCTTTCTCTGTCAGCTGTACTGTGTTTTTTTTTTGTTTGTTTGTTTTTGGTGGGTTTTTTTTTTGGTCTTCTATTTTATAGATGATATTTAATCCCATGGTTTCTGTTCACTCAGTTTTTCTCATTCAAAATTTCCTATTGAACATGATCCATCATGGTCTCTTTGGCTTCTTCCTCATCACATGCCTCGAGTTGCTTCTAAATCATGTGTATAAGAGTGTGTTGACTGGCTGAAGCCAATGAGCTTTTCTAGGAGTCAGGAACCTGGAGCCAAAGAGTAACAAAAGCAGCTGAAGGGCTGCCCTTTCAAGAGGAGCTCTGCCATGACCTTCCTTTACAGAATCTGTGTGAGTGTCAGCCAATATACTTGATGTGACTGTGACAGAGATGACAAAACACCCCCTCCTCTGGGTCCAACTCCCACATCAGCTCAAACTAGGTTTCTATGCCCTGTGATGTACAGCCATGTGCCAAGTCTGGAAATCAGAACGGTTTCGGGCTCTTCTTGAGAATTTCTTCTAACCATCTAAATTTATCATGGCCATCCCTGAGGCTATGGTTAATCAATGTCTGATCAAATCTCAACGCAAGGTCAAAATGATTTTTCTCACCTTTTGTCAAAGATTTGTCAACTACAATTCATGAAGAGAAGAAGGGCAAAGTTAAGGACACCAACTCTGGAGTAAAACTGCATGAGAGTGAATCCTGATTCCACATTTTCTTGATGAATGAGCCTGGCAAATTTAATTTCTCTGAGATTTAGTTTCCTCATCCATAAAATGCATGCAATATAACAGTACTCACCTTACAGGATTTCTTGAGTACTAAATACACCAATCCATATAGAACAGAGCCAGAAAGTAACTTTTGTTCACTATTAATGTTAGTATATGCCAGGCTCCCTGCTACATGCGCTATGCTTACAACTGCATTTAAATCATCATAACATCTCTACTTGGAAAGTGTTACTGCCTATCTTTGACAGAGAAAGTGGTAGATCTGGGACTGGAATTCAAGTTTGCACAGGAACTTCCAGTCTAGTGATTTGCAACTTTATAAAAGCTTCTACTCAAAAAAAAAATCAAGATTAGGGTTTAAATTATGATCCAACACCAGGGAGGAAAAGGGAACTGAGTTTTGGAGTGAGCAAATGAATTTTTAAAGGTTCAAAATTATATTCCCACAGTGGTGTTTCACACTTGGCTACCTTACTGCTCTACACTCTTAAAACCCTGCTTAATTCAACATGTGAGGAGTGTTGGCCATGCATATGCAGCCACAGTGCAGAGGCTTGCAGTGCATAAAAAGCATCTGCTTCCCTATAACATCTCAATGAATCATTGTGACAAACAGATATAAAGCCAATGCATTTCACTGTATAGCTGATGCCACTTTTCTGCTCACAAGGCACAGAAGTTAATTATTATGAAAAGATGTGCTTAGATTGGACAAGAATTTATACTCCATGAAATTCAGCATGGACTAAAACAACACAATCTGGTGGGTAGATTTGTATTTCTTGATGGCTGCTGAAAGGGACGCACTGCTCACCAACTGAATGCCCTTGAGGGCTCGCTTTTCCTGCTGCCAACCACTTCACATGCATTTCACTCCAGGAGAGTCCACTTTACACACACTGCCACATTGCCTCACTCTTAAGGCACCTGTGATTGGTTGGCTCAGCCAGTGGCAGGACAGACTAAAGAAGCCAAGATTATGAGTATCTTCCCCATCTGGGGTGTCAAATTGATGCAGTATCTCACCCCTTCTGGAGCAGGTGATCAGATAAGAAACTTGTAGATTCAGTAGCACAAACAAAACACTTCTATAAATAGTTCAGAGTGGCTGTGCACAAAGTACAAAGTACAAAGCACGCAAACTCAATCATTGACTAGTTAATTCATCCATTCAAAAGATGCTTGTTTTGAATTTATCCTGTTCAATAAATGACCTATTCACCACTTAGTTCATGGCTACTCAAAGGTGAATGAAAACTTTTCCTTCTCTACACAGTACAGAATTCTACCTCTAAGAGACACAATGCTCCAAAGCACAGTATACGTTAAGTGTTAAAAAAATGAAAAGAATAATTCTCATAAGACTAATGAAGATAAGGATGAGGAAAAATTCTATAATTTGAGTGTTAAATGTGGGTTGACATCTTTGTGAAGACCTTATGTAACTAACCTCATTTAATCTCATAGCTTCTTTATGGCATGGGTACTGTTATGGTTATTTTTAAAGACAAGAAACATGAGGGTTAAAGAAATTCAGTAACATGTCTAAGGCTCATGAAAGCTCGAAGTCAGAGAGCCTGGATGAGAGCCCAAACACATTTTCTTGTGGGGCCCTAGGAAGCAAGAGAAAAGGAGGAATAATTCTGCTGTCTTGGAAGCTGGGAAGACTTCACAGAACAAGTGCCATCCGCTCTGGACTTTGAGGATAAGTAGGATTTCATCAGGCAAAGAAGAAGGGAAAGAGTATTCAAGGCAAAGCCAGGTGTAGAGAAAAATGAATGAATTACCTCTAATTTTGTCATACTTCCTTCTAGCTCACCTTTATGAGCAATTCATTTTATTTATACATAAGTGTATATTTATACATAAGTATATACATATACATAATATATATCTGTATGTATATTATATAATACATAAAATCCTTCCATTTATCATGAAAGCATGACCTTGGGCATTTGGAAAAAGTTACAACTCAAACATTACTCCAAGCATTACAGACAAATTCAATATGGTCTAGATATATAGAGAGTAACTCAAAATGAAGGACAAATTCTTCATCTAATGTTATTTCCTTAATCAAAGACTAATAAATCTTACTGAAGTTTTGTGATTTCAAAATTTTTAAAATTTCCAATAAACTTGGATGATTCTTTTTGGAGAAAAGGGTCACTTTTTTAGTATAAGTATGATACAGTAGTCAAAAAATGTTGAACAGTACTGGGCTATGTAACAAAACACATGGATACGTATAGAAAACTACATGATATCAGAATATATGATGATTATAATCTAATCTAATTTTATCTTTAAACTTATATGAAATCATATGCAAAATATGGGTACTATGACCAGAAAAAACAAAAAGGAAGAGTCTATATGGGAGTCTCTGTCAGATAGGAATTGTATTCTGCTGCTAATAACAGAAGTCCAACTACAGCAGTTTGAATTAATTAAATTCTCTTCCTAGTTTATTCTCTCTTATAAAACAAATCCAGTGATAAGTGGTCCACGGTTGCTAGAGCAGCTCCCTGAGGCTCTTTCTGTCTTTCTGCTCTGTAATTCTTGGTGCATGCCCTCCATCCTCTAGGGCACAGCATGGCAGCTGGAGTTCTGACAGTCTCATCTATGAGCCAAGCAAGATGAGGGGCAAGTCGAGCCAGCCCCATTTAGTGATATTTCCCAGAAGCCTTACCCAGTACTTTCTGCTTATAATTCACTTGATAACTCTAGCTTTGAAGCTTCTTGCGGGAAGCCTGGGAAACAATGATTTTTTTAAAAAACCAGGAACCCCTAAAAATGTCAAGATCTGTTATTAGGGAAAAAGGAGAGAATTAAAATTGCGCAGGCAGCTAGAAGTCTCCACCATACTATCAGATGAGAAATCCAAACTGTTAAATGAGAAGACAGCAGCAATAGCAGTGACAGCATCTTTGCAGCACTTCACACTTTCTGAAGTGTTTTTGCAGTCCACACAATGTTGAACAACACAAAGCAGTTTAAAGCAACGACCCCGATTAAAGCAGCCTGAGCATGCAGATACTAACATACAGAAAGTGTCACTGAGGGATTCCTAATGAGAAGTAATTTTTTCTGCCAAATGTGTTCTAACATGACTCAGTCCTCTAAAATAAGTAGTCCAGTGGTTGTATTTCATAAGATGCCTCTATAAGCAGGCAACTGCAGAAAACACAGTCACAACATATTACGAAAAAGGTTTACATGTAATAGACTTCTTATATAATCATCAATAAACACTATCTGAACACCTTGCATTCATAAAGAATACTCTATTTTATCTATGAAACTACTTGAAATAACTGCTCATCAATGTTTGGGTAAAATAAAAATAGGTCAGAAAACTACTCTGTAGGACAGAGTCATTTTTTGGATAAAAATAATACCTGATCAATTCTTTGCAAAGATTAAGGAACAGAAAAAAAATCATGAAATACAGAAAAGGTGTGTGTCAACATCACATGGGAAAAACTGTCAACTGCATTCAAGGACCAGCGTAACACTCTGAATAACAATTACATTTACAAATTATTTCAATTTATACGTGAAATTCTATAGACTACTCCCCCTATGGTTTTACTTTTACTCTTGAAATACAAATTATGTCAGAACCTGTCAAGCCAGAAAATTAAGCAGCCTTAATTATCCACTGGGAGTAATACATTTATATAATGCTAACAACACTTGATGATTATAATTCTGCTTCTTTTACTGGCCTACTCTCTCCACCTCTCCTTCTCCTCAAGTTATGAAATATACAAATCTGATCAGTTTTTCACAGCAACTAGTCCTGATTTAGATGACTGACTTCTGTGAACCTAGATTTTTTTTTTCCAACAGTTTGGGAAACATTATATAAAAAATTGGGGGAAGGGAAATAAACCCAATAGGGAAAATGCTACAGTAGTTTCTTAATTTCTTTTTCTTTCTTTTTCTTTTTTTTCTTTTTTTTTGGCTAAGTGTCAGAGGTTATTCTTAGCATGGAAATGAAGACTGGCATTCTGTTAAGATAAATCATTTAACCTTCACCATGTCCTACTGCTTCTTAGTTTTAAGGATTCATTTGAAGCCACCATTTAAGCTATCTTTTTTTCCACAAAGGCAGCCTATGCAAACACTAGAACTTCTAACATACCTACGATAATATACATCTTGCTGAACTGCCAATTTATTTTCACCAGATTTACCCTCTGAAGTAGTAAATTTAACCCAAGTAATAATCTGACATGATATCAAAGTCTATGGAATGCACACAAAATTAAGTTAAAAATCAAAATAAAAATTTACTAAAGGATTCAAAATGCACACGAAGAACAAATATATAAAATTCTGAAAATATTGTACTATGCAAACAATTTGTCCTAGTAGACGTTAAAACAAATTACAACACTAGGAATATTACAACAGTGGAATTACTAGTGTGTGAATAGGTGGATCAAAGAAAGAAAATAGGGCTCAGAAACAGACCCTAACAAGAAATTTTGATAGGCAGGTTTTCAAATTGTACAGTGGTTGGAGGTAACTGGTTGGCTACTTGGGAAATAAAACATTCAATCTCTATCTCAATCTTTCACCCAAATGTATTCTAGTACAACATAATAATTAAACATTTTAATGTAACAGAAAAAGAAAGTATAAATGGATATTCCCATAATCTTGGGTAGAGGAACTTCTCTAATTATAACAACAAATTTAAAAACTGAAGAGTGATAGATACTCCACCAAAAATGTTTAAAAAATTAAGAATATCAATTCCTGAACCCTGCCCAATAATTTTTAAAAGCACATTTTAAAAAGTCCTATAAATGAAGTTAAAAGCAAATATCAAGTTGGGAATATATTTTTGAAATACGGTGCAAATAAAGCCTTCCCATTCATATTATATCAAATAACTCTTTCAAGTTATAGGGAAAGACAAAAAGACAAAGGGCCATTCTAAAAATAGACAAAGAAATTTGAGCAGCAATGTTCACAAAGGAATATATTTGACTAAGAACTACTAGCAATCAAAGAGATACAGGTACAAAAACAAGTTATCACTTAACAACTAGAACTGACAAATATGAAACATCTTGGCTAGACCTACTATTAGCTGAAGGGGTAAAGAATAGACACAGAAATTTTTAAAGATACATGTTCTCTGACTCAGCACTTCTAGAGGTAAGTCCTAAAGTTAAAAGTGCACAAAAGTTGTAGTGAATGTTGTTTCTAACAGAGAAATACATTCACATCTGTCAGTAATAAATTTGTTACCACAAAATGGAACATTCATATAATCATTAGCTTTGTAATGTGGACAGATAACGTTGCCTGCCATATCAGTAAACAAAGGATGCTGGCCTCCTGACACCATCAGCCACTGCAGCCGCCCTAAAACTGTGCACCTTGAGGGGATTCAGGATGGAGAAAAGCAAGAAACTGGCCCTAGAGAATTAAGGTGCTGATCAAAGGAATGATTTCACTGAGCCCAGACTCTTGCACCTTCCCATCCATAGAAAAGTGCTAAATTCATTAACTTGAAATGTCTGTTTTTCCATTAATTAACAGTAATCTTTTGATGTTCCAACTACTGGTTTTTGTTGGAAAAAATCCTGTATATCTTGGCACCTCCTTTACCTCTGCAGAGCAGTCCCTCAGAGCTATGTGAGAGGCTGCCTCCCAGACTTGAGTCATAAGAAAGTCTGCCAAATAAAACATAATTCTCAGCTTACAGGTTGTGCATTTTTTTTTTAGTCAACAGCATTCATAATAAAAGACTCCTAGAAAGGTCTACCTCTAGTAGGAACTAGTAAGAAGGAAAAATGCAGGTAAGTTTCCATGTATGTATGTATAAAAAGATGTTTGGAAGTTTGTCACTAAAATGTAAATAGTGGTTTCCTCAGGTGATTTTTATTATATTATTTTTTACAGAATTCTGAAAAACAAGGGAATTTTTTCCAATGTATGTAACTTTTTAATCATAAGGCAAATTATATTTTGGAAACTAATTATATAAATATATAAAACAAACCATAAAAACAAAAAAGAAGACGCTTGTCTGAAACTTGTAACTGGACAACTATGTGTTAATGTGTGCTAATGGACAATTTAGGGATAGGATAAATCAAATATTGGTAATGATTCTGAATGAAATCTAAAGTAGGTCTTCTTAAATGTGGCATGTGATATCTAAAGGCACTCCATCACTTATAAAGCCCCTAGGAGACAAGAGGGAAGGGGGCAGGGCACAGCCATTGAAGACCCCTTACCTCCTGCCCAAGATGGTGGAGGATCTGACTTCCAGTGGGCCTTGAACCTCATTATACACTCACTACAATGTATCAGCCGAATGGCACACCCACAGGCACCATGGCAGTCCTAAGACTAACCATAAGACGCCAAAAGGTGGGCAGGGCCCAATTCCTGGTAATCCTCATCCTTTCTCCAAAATAGTTGGAATAATCTTCCCACTTGTTAGCATATGCAATTGCCAAGCTCATAAAAACAAAACACCCCCACACCCCGTGGCCTCTTGTCTTTTGAGATGGCCCACATACTGCCTATGGAGTGTGTATCTCTCCAAATAAACTTGCTTTCTTTTGAATTCCTTTCTGCATAAAGCCAAGGACCCTCAGTTGGTGGGGCACATCCCAGGGACTTGCCCAAGACCTGGGACATGAACATCCCCTTGCATCCCATTTTCCTGCAACACCTATATAACTTCAAAGTAGAGAATCAGTTCTGCTGGATCTCTACTCACAGATGAAAGAAGCTTAAGCAGAAAATAAGCTGGTCTGGAACTTGATCAGGAAACTCAGAGCCACCACACACTGAATCACCGCACACTGTTTGAAAAGGCTCGCTCTCTTCCTCCTGGTGATCTTTTCTGCTTGAAGCTCAGATAGAGCAGGGGCATCTCCATGGCAGCTGGGACTGTGGCTTGAGTTTGTGCAAATGTGATGTGTGCAATGTCAATTACTTAGGGGTAAGTAAGAGAAACAAGAGGGTGTTAACTGAACACCTGGAGGAAAGGATTATGGGAAGCCTCTACTCTTTCCCCTACAGTGCATCACAAATGCTTATCAGATGAAACAGCAAGGATAGAATGATTAAGAACTTGTAAGACAGGAAATACTGCCCTATTTGCACCCCTACCTTCCAGAAGAATCCTTCCCTCCTGCTGGCAGGTGACAGCAGCTCCTGTGAGTGAGCTCTAAGACTTCCTCCCTCATCAGAAAGTCTCCAGAGAGGGACATCCCTGCTGGTCAGATTCTGGTGTCCTCTGACTGACAAGGACACCAAAGTCAAGAATGATAAGTCCTAACATACATGCTAATCCTACAATTCACTCTGAGACAAATTTCATTATGTTTGTGCAACATAAATCCAATTTATGCCTAACAGTGTCCAAGCTGCCCACAGAATAGTAAAATCATTTTCAGTGCTTTATGACCATTGTTCTTTACCTTTTATGAAAATACCTGCATGACTTCCTAGGAGAGAAAGCCTGTAGGATTTTTTTAGGAATATGTTTCATATTTGACATTTGAGCTTGCCATTTTCACACTCTAATAAATAATGCTGCGATTTATCCAGAGCATTCTCACCACTATTCTAGCATCATGTCTTCGAAAGGTAAGTGAATACCACCTTTGGATTCAGGATGAAGTAGAAATTGATATTGATTCAGAGCTTCCTCTCATTCTTGAGTTGTCAACACACATTCCTAGGAAGATCAGTGTCTCTTTTGTTCTTCACTTGCTTGTGGTCACCTCCCCATGCCCCTCGTAGTGGGGTTCTGGGAGTTACCTTGACTGAAGGTGGTTTATGCTAGGAGGGCTGAAAAAGGAGCCTCTCACAGGTCTGCTGGGAGTACCAACATCAAAGGTATTAGGACTAAAAAGTCAACTTGAACTCTTCATCTGTTAAGAAATTGTGTGTTGTTAAACCTGAAAGAAGGACTAATCCCAAAACAATCCTTCCTTTCCAAGGGAGTACACCAATTTGTAAAGCTGCTGCAGAAGCCCACATTTCAAACTAGTCCTTCAAAGCAAATATAAATGAACAATGAAGAATCCCAAGACATATGAGGGAAACCAAGATGAGAAGAGATAATGCAGATTACAGAAAGGAATTTAAGGTAATCCTGTTCTCAAAGATTTAAAAGGGCATTACATTACTTATTTTAAGAGGCTGGTACTTCAAAATTTTGTTATGTGCCATCTATCATTCATCTACCCACCTACATACCCTACCTATGTATTAGAGCAGGCAGATAGCTAGATATGAGTAGAGAAAGGGGGATTCAGGACAAATGGCAGGAACTGGGCAGAAAGGAGGGGTACAGAACAAATGCAGGAAATCATACATCATGTAAGCATCAAGGGTCCCTGGGCAGAGAAAGAAAAGTAGGAACCTTGGGGCTGATAAGTGGTCACACTTTTGGGGGTGATAAGTGTCCTGAAGGCTGACAAAGAAAGGTGGGAAAAGGCAGGAAATCTCCAGTGTCTGAATGTGACCTTTTGCTCATTATGCCCTCATTTAAATAAAATTAGTCTCGAAGATTAGAAGTACTCATCATGCACCAACGCCATGACACTTCTAATCCAGACTAAATAAGGACAAAAATCCCTCCTCCCTTTGGGAAGGTGGAGTTGGGACAGAAAATTAGGGAATATGGCCCCAGACTCTTCCCATCCTAATGAATATTTCACCCATTCATTTTTACACTCTATGTAACCAACTTGCCAAAGAAACTCGGGGCAGCTGCTCACATGAGCCTGTCCGCTATCCCCTTGAGTGTACTATCCATCCCTTAATAAATCTTCACTTTACTTAACCTCCACATCTTGTCTCTAATTCTTTATGGGACGGGACAAGAACCTGGTTACAACTACTGGCAACATATCTACCTACCTATCTTCCTATCTCCTTACACATCTATGTCTTTCTGACACTTTTGGAAAATAGGGGCAATCAGAAAATAAGAAAATATTTGAATTAAAAAATTAGCATGATTGATACTTACAAATAGTCAATAAATGTTAAAAATAGAATTGACACGGCTGAAAACCATACCAGAGATCTGGACAATATATCTATTTTTTACTTCAAAGAGAAAAGAAAGAGACAGACAACAAGAGAAAAATTAAGGTGTAGAAGATGGAGATGGAAGATATCTATCTGTCTAAAGATACAAAAGAAAAAAAAAGAAAAGCAATTATACACACCATAAAACAGAATTCTTTACTACAGAGACATGTAAATTTTTAAATTCTGCCCACTAACTACAGAGAAAATATACAATATAGCAATATCTTATTTTGACAATAAATAACATAGATGAGGATAAGAATGAAGATAATAGTAATAATAAACACATTGGCAAACTCTGGTAAGAAGTTTGGGAAAAAAGGGAATAAAAGGGCACAAAAATAGGCTACCTAAAAAGGCGTGTGATGGTTTTGTATCATGTCAACTTGGCTAGTTTCTGAGAGACTTTAGTACATTTCCCCAGAATTTTTACTTGTACAATTCAGGCTACAGTGATGCATAAGGGAGATATTTCGTGGATTTGAAAGGAGGAAAAGCAGCTGTAGCATTTTGTAGCTCATATACATTGTTACTGACCTGCTGACTTGCTTCCTTGGCATGAAGCAGTAGCTAAGCCTACAACTGTTCTATCTCCCTCTGGATCCTCTTCTTAGTTTTTCTGGCCCCTAGGCCAAGTTGTGTGTTTAATTCTGACAAAAACAAAACAAAACAAGACCCCATCTAGCTTCTGCAAGATAACCTTATAACTAAGGTGAGAGATAGACCAGAGTTTCAATTCATCTTTCAAACAGGGCTCATGAGTTCCAGGCTACTTGTGATTTCTTCTTCCTGGGTGCCTACCTTGTAGACTTTAAGCTTCAGCATCAGATACTACCTTACAGAGACTGACTAACCAGTTTCCACAATTGTGTAAGCCAAGTCCCTTAATAGATCCATATTTCCTACAGATTCTGCTTTTCTGGTTGATCCTAGACTGATACAATACATGTCTGACTGGCACAAGACTTCTGACTCACCACATGGGAAAAATCATTTCAAAGCCAAAATTCCTATACTCTATAAAACTGTCATTTCAGTTTGAGGGGAAAATAAAATCCTTTTTGAACACATTAGATCTCAGAAAATTTACCACCTCAGGACTCCCAAAAATTAAGCCAAGCAAAATGAAATATAAATCCAAGAAAAACAAGGTAGAATTAAATCTAAGTTCAAATCTGAGTTTTATAATCATACAGCAGGTCTAGAAAGTCCCATGGATATGTGTTTACGAAGGCAGTATTCACCATTAAACGGACTGAATAATCAAAATCCTGAAAGTATAATTAAGATACACAGTTGTTAAGAAAAATGCATAACATAAACAAACAAACAAAAAAGAAAACTTTAGGAAAAGAAAAAAATCCTATGAAGAGCCATGGTTCATGGATGAAACAAGCTAAATGTGGTATGACTTGAAGCAATTAACAGTGTATACCGGAACGTTCTGGAAAAACAGCATACACATACCAGTGAAGAAACTGCAGAGATCTGGGGACTTACTGAGAATATAAAGTCATGTGATTTGTCATTTTTATTTAATCTATAAAAAGTACTAGTATAATAATTATCTCACGATGTACTATTTTTAATAATATTTTATTACTTAGAAGAATTTTGTCTTTAAATTAACCTTTCCATATTATTATTTCTATGAATAGATTTATATGTGAAATTTTTTTCTTGTTGTTAAAGTAAATGTAAGTTCCATTAGGCAAGGCTTCTACCTGTGCTGTAATGATTGCATCTACATTTTCTAACATAATGCCTAGCACACAGTACTTAATAGATATTTCTTGAATTATTTAATTAACTTTCAAAATTTAGGAAGATTTAGTTTGCTGCTTAGATGTCAGCAGTATAATTTGATTTTTAAGATACAGTTGATTAAGTATTATTAATGGAAATAAACATATGGCCATTAAGAAACAATTAAAATCATAACTCCAACTAATTAATGTTTCTCTGAATTTCTTTTGAACTTTAGATTAATTTTTGAGAACAAATTATTCCTTTCTTGAAATCAAAATAAAGTATTTGAATTACAGCAAATCTCTCATGTTTGTTTCTTTTCTGTTAAATTTATATGTAACATTTTTCAATAAAAATATTAATAGATTTTTTTCTAGGAAGTGAATTTAGAATAAAAGTATTTGCTGTGTATGATATAGAAATTTTTCCTTATTATCTTTTCTTACTGATAATATGCATCAATTTTTATAATCAGAGAAAACTTATATGTAATTTAAAAAACAAATGAGGAACTTCCATACATAATCATACATAAATGTACTTGTATTATTAATATTAAACAAAATTGCAAAGGTTGTAACACAGTACAAACCTATATTTTTAAAGTGTCTCTCTGTGTGTCTGTGTGGATATTTGTACGTATACTTCTGGACAGATACACACTAAGTTTCTTTTGAGTTTATTTGAGAAGTGAAATTGTGGTTGGAGGAATTGAAGGGGAAGGACTGTATTTATTTATATATTGTTTTTGTTTTCCTCTCTTCTTTAATGGTTATAACTTCATTTTTTCTTTAACACAGAAAAGAATACAGAAGTAAAGCTCGTCTCTTCTTGCCTTTAAGGACATTCTTCCAGCCGTTCTCTTCTCTTTGTCTATCACCAGTTTCTCTTTCCACTGAATCAATCTCTTCAGCTATTATGTTGCCAATATTAGAAACAAACAAAATAAATGAACAAACCCCACTTCTTTATTTCCTTCACATCAAAAGTTGTTGCGAGTTTTTAAAATTTTATTTCATTTTCCCCAGTCACTGTCTCCAACTATCTCTTGAACCCACTGTCATCATGCTCTTGCACCCCTCCCCACACCTTTATGTAACTGTTCCTGTCAAGATCAACAATGACCTCCACATTGTTAAACCTTGTGGACAATTCTCCAACCCACCTTACTTTTTTTTTTCAACAATACTTATCACAGTCAATCCCTCCTTCTCCTGAAATATTTCCTACTCTTGGTGTCCAAGACGCCACCCTCTCCTGGATTCCTCCTGTACCCTGATCTCTTTTCCTGTCTCCTTTTCTGGTTACTCCTCACTTCCCTAATCTCTTAGCCTTGGCTCAGTCCTTGGAATCCTTTGGTGATCTCATCCAGTTCCATGGTTTAAATATCAGCTATATGCTCATAACTTGCAAAGCTTTACTTCCAGTCATCCTAGGATAAGCTATCATTTACCCAATCCTTTTATAGACCCCCTACAACTCTGCTTTCAAAGCATATTCAAAATCTTATGATTGGACTAATCATAGTGTTTTGGTCAAAAGCATCACCCTCATTCCACACATCATTCCAGTAGCCTCCTAATTGGCTCCTTGCTTGGATCCACCCACTTATAGATTACTAACCACTCTACAGACACGTAAGTCAGATCCTATCAGTTTTCTGCGTGAGGACTTCAATGTCTGCCCATCCTGCTCAGAATAAAAATCAAAAGTCTCTTCATAAGTTTGTTTATGTCTGTGAGTCTGTTTCTGTTTTGTAGAGAGGTTCACTAGTGTCTTCTTTTTACTTTTTTTTTTAAATGACTCCACATAAGAGTGATATCATATGGTATCTTTCTTTCTCTTTCTGGCTTACCCGAGGGAAGGGGGTGGGAAGGGATAAACTGGGAGTTCGAGATTTGCAAAGATTAACTACTATACATAAAATAGATAAAAAACAAATTTATTCTGTATAGCACAGGGAACTATATTGTAGTAACCTATGATGAAAAAGAATATGAAAACAAATATACATATGTATATATATGACTGACACATTATGCTGTACACTAGAAATTGACACAACATTGTAAACTGACTATACTTCAATTTAAAAAAAAAGTTTCTTCCCAATTAGCTTCCTCTTCTCCAACATTCTGGCCTCCTTCCCCCCTTTTGTCCTCCTAGCTTTTTGGCTAAAATTTCAGTCTTTTGTTGTTCCCTGAATGCAGTAGGCTCTTTACTATCTCTGGACTTCAGTATTTCCCAGATATAAACATCATTCACTCTATACCCCCCTCCAAATCTTTGCTCAAATATCACTTTCTCAGCAAGAGCTTTCCCTGATTGACATACTTATAATTAAACCATTTTCTTCACCGAACTCCTGCATTCACTATCCCTCTGTCCTGATTCATATTTCTCCAGAACTTATCACCACCCGACATAAACCTTCAGTTAGTGGATAACTGAATTCCCTTCACCCTAAAAAAGTTCCAAGAGGTAACAGATCTTTGTTTTGCTTTGTGTTGTATACCAGAATCTAGAATTGGTGCTTATGACATAATAGGTGCCCATTAAATATTTGTTTTATTAATTAATATATAAATAAGTGAATGAATTAATAAATTTTTGTGCCTGAAAGAGCCAGAAGTGTGTCCTGAAAGCTGGGGTCCAGAGCCAGTTCCTGGAGGGTCAGGAAGAGAAAAGCAACCACAGCAGTTCCACAGGATGCTGCGGGCAGCTGGGTTAATGCCCGTGGTAAATGCTAACAGGCCAGCCATGAGGCCGTGCTGGGTGCAGTCATCTCTGTGAAGAACCAGGAGGAGGGATGTTTTCATATTGTTTTATGAATTATAAGAAAGGTTATAAATTCCAATTATGAAAAGGCTTTAGTTCTTTCGTCAGTGATGAGAACTGCAATTAAGAACTTCCTATCTGGTCCAGGTACTTGCTCTTTATTCTCCACACCGACTTCCAGTATGGTTTCTAGAGCTCTGAATCCTTTTCCTGCACATTCCCTGCTGTCTCTGTCCTCACTGGCCTGGTTGTCCTCTACTGTCCTCAGTCAATGCAAAAGCCCTTTCAATTTTTCTTCCCGTGTACATTTGTCTCACCATCTCTTACTTTTCCCATATTCTAGTATCAAATCAACTACCCAGCATTATAAGTACGAATGTTTTTTCTTGGCTGATTTCACTTTTCTTTTTTCCAGAATGTGCCTTCGATTATAAATATCCTCTCACAGATTTTTATAAATTTCCCATCTCTAGATTTTCAGGCAGGACAAATTACACATTGCGGACATCTTACTCCCTCTAGCCCACATAGAATTGGTAACAAATTTTGAAATTTCACTTTCCACATGGAAATGTCCTCATGAACAACAGTCAGATAGACACACACACACATACGCACTTATCCTGTAATTGCTGGACCAAGTTGTGTCACTAAAAACGTAGATTAGATGAAATGGAAGCATACACCATACAATTATAATTCAAGGAAAGAAGGAAGGAGGTCAGGCAAGCTTTTAAGTTTTCATAGCCTTGTGTAAATTATGAAATAACTCACCAGGTTAAGTTGTTCATCATAGCTGTTTAAATGATATTGCAATAATCAGTATGGATATTTTAGCTGGGATAGCCAACTATTTTTTTCTTTTTTTTTTTTGGTGTAGAAGCTCCAAGATGACAGGGGCAAGTAGGAAAAAGAAGCAATTAAAATAGAATTCAGTTTATAAATGCTAAGAGTGAGGTTCCTATTTGATTTCTCTTAGCACATAAAATGTAGAGGAACAATTTCATCCATGAAACAGATTTCTGAGAAATCATAATCAACCTTTATCTACTCCTATTCATTCCATAAAGCAGATAAAATATTTTTCATCACGCACATAACAGTGGGACACAGCAATGCTCTTGTAAAGAACACTGTTCAATACTTTATTGCCTGAGAGAACAGGTGTAAAAGATTGCATACAATATCATGTTTTATGGTAAAAACAATTGCTCAAAAATATAACAAATCTATAGAGAAAGTTTAAAGCATATCTATCATTCACTGTTGCCAAATCAATTTCCTATACTGAATAGAGAAAAACTTGTGATATAATAATAATTCAAACTTAAAAATATATGTAATGCTAAGGTTTCATAGCCAGTTAAGCTCACGAGTTTAGATATTTTTTAAAGTCTAATAAGGCTGTAATGTTTTTCAATAAAAGATGTTCCCCAAAATCCTTCTATAGATAAATAAAGTAGCTGATGGTTGCAGTATAATTTTACTACTTTGTAACTTTGCCTTCTGAGATCACTTGATCTGAAAAACCTAAATGCAACCTTTCAGTAGCACAAAGAGGAAATAAAATCAATAGCTCTTATAGTTCATCGTATATTTATACATGTTTAAATAAAGACTACAACAGATTAGTTCAGTACAACTGCTACAGAATATTTTCTGTGCTACAGAAGTTAGGCACTTTGGGTTCAGTTCAAGAGCGAGAGAGGAGAAAATGATGAATACCAGCTCCAAGGTCATGTAACGAGTCATGATGGAACTTGGCTTTCAATATTTAAGTTGCCTTATTTATGGAATCACATTTTAGTGACCAATTTAGTCCCTTTTAAATATCTGAGTATTTCTTACTTGAAACTTGTGGCTTTAAAAACATTTCAAATATGATCAGGTTGAACCCAGTATGTTTACCTAGAAAATATGCAGAAAGGCCAGGGAGAGGATGGTATGATGGTGCGGTCACCACATTAGGTATTTTCTGAGATCCCTTTCAACCCTCACATCTATAATTCTTTGGAAAAGGCAACAGATCTAAACAACAGTGCACAAATCTGAGCATGAAAAGAATAATAATAAAAACCATTCACTGGAGACAAAAATAGAAAAGACAAAGCAGTAAACATGAGCCAAGGAATCTATTACGCCAGTTATGAGGGAGTCAACTTGAAGTAGACAGGTTGTTTTTTGTTGTTTTGTTTATTTGTTGTCAAGGAGTAGCTGAGCATATCAGAATGGCCTGAGCAATGAGCAAGGAAGTCATAACATCCACAAATTCCTAGTCACCAGAGCTTGTGCTTAAGGCAGAGCTATGGTTAATTTTATGTGTCAACTTGACTGGGTCTCAGGGTCCCCAGATCTATGGTTAAATACTGTTCTGGGTGTGCATGTGAAGGTGTTCCTGGATGAGACTGAAATCTGTATTGGCAGACAGAGTAAAGCGGATTGCCCTCCCTGGTGTGAACAGCCTTCACCCAATCAGTCGAAAGCCTTTCTGAAAACAGAAAGACTGAGTAAGTGGGGACTTCTCCTGCCTGACTGCCTGAGCTAGAATGTTGTTTCTTTCTGGCCCTTCCTGGGTCTCAAGCCTCTGGTATTCAGATTCAAATTTACGCCATTAGCTCTTCCAGGTCTCCTCTGCTGACTGCACATCTTGGCACACATCAGCCTTGATAATCACGTGAATCAATTCCTTATAATCAATCAATCTTCTTCTCTCTCCCTCTCTGTCTCTATCTATATGGTTTTGTTTCCCCAGAAAATTTTTAGAAATACAGTACCCAAATGAGATGAGGCTCAGGTGAGAGGAGCCTTATTCGGCACCTGACAGCTCCTGCTTCTGTGCACCTACTGCCGACTATGATGATGGAAAGGGAATTAGGGAGGTTCTTCAAAATGGCTTCAATTTATCTGTCCATACATGTACAGAGTGTTTGCTTGTCAAAACTGTCATTTAGCATTCAACTGTAGCACTGGAGTTAATAGACCACTGCTGACTATGAGCTGCTGCACAAAATGATTTAAAATCCTCCAGGCATCATAAGTTTAGAGTCTATGGTAGCTACATGTCTTTTAATCACAATATCTGGAAGGGAGAAGGAAACCTTCTATAGCATTCCTGAGAGCCAGTAAACTAGTTTCAACAGCTTCATAAACGGTGCCTTATAAACTCACAGGCCAGTGCCTCACACTGTGGGGTACCTCTTTTGTGTAGAAAGCTGTATGCTAGCTGGGCAGCAAACTGAGTCACTGCAACAAAGAAAGGAATACCAGATAATTGTCAATAAATAAATAAAGGAAAGAAAGGTAATCTTTAAGTGTAGTAAGAGTCAAACTGAAGAAAGTCAGTAAAAATAATTCTAGTTTGACACAATACAAATGACAATAAATTTGCAAATAATATGGCACAAATTCTCTTCATAGTCTAGGTGCTTATGGGTCAATAGCAAATGTTTGGAAAAGTTTGTTATATGGAATATATGAAGAAAAAAAGTCATTTTAAACCCAAATGGATTTTTTTTTCTTCCAAAGACTCCTAATCTACTTATGACAGGAGGGTGATTGTATTAGACTTTTGATGTTCTGGGTTAACATACTGTACCATGACTTACTGACAGCCATAAAGCATGTATCATAAAAAAATCAAAGGAAGAACTCAAAGAAACAGGTTCTGGTACATCAATAAATTTGGGAAAATCAAAAGATAGAAGGAAGAACTCAACTGTAAGCGAGTGAAAGAAGTCAGGTCATGCAGGACTGGATTTACATAGCTTAATCTAGCTCAGCCAACAGAAGATAAAACATTTTGGGACTCCAGATATTAAAGGAAACAAACCAGCTAACAAGAACCTGATCACCTGAAAACGTGTAAGGGTAGAATTTGTACTAACAAAAAGGACTTTCTCACTGCACTAGGGCAAGGTGTTCCATTTAACACTGATACAGTTTTCAATGTCTGTTTGGCATCTGTGCTCTGTTTGAGGGATAAGAACATGATATGTAGCAAAGTTCAAAATTCCCAGGGGAATTTTATAAATGGAAAAGATACAAAGGGAAAAACAGATAGGCGTATTGTTTGTGTATATTAAACGTATTTTAGAGAAAAGGACAAATCTGTCATTCTAATATAGTATTATAAACTAGATAAAACAGAAGCATTTGTATTTATTCAGCTGACAGTTTGTGATGTTTATTTTGACTATTTCTTTAGCATGTGTTGCTATGATATTGCTGGATGTGCTAGCAGTTTAATTGGACAGACTCTGTTGCTTTTCTATAGTGACTCCAATGAGAAAATGGGAAGAAAATGGAGACAGTTAGAAACTCATCTGAGAAATTACATCTGAGAGGTGTGAGTAAATATCAGCCATGATACTAGGGGCAGAGAAGAGGGCATAAAGGAAACATGAAAGTAGTATGTTGATAATTAGTTAATATGGGTATATGTGTATGCAGGAATTCTAGTTTTGAAGCTCCTTCCAGAATAAAAAAGTAAAATGTCAGCATGAGTTAGAATTACAGTAAGAAAAGACATGCAACAAGTCACCAGTGCTCTAAATACTTACTGGATACCTAGAATGTGCCAGACACTATGTATGTACAGAGATGGATAAAACACAAGTTCACCCACCACTAGGAGACAGATAAGTAAACCAACAATTACAACCAGCAATAAAAGAGCCCAAAAGAAAGATGCCATGGGAGAAGAGAATCTCCTATCCTGAAGGCACCATAAAGAGTCTGAGCAAAGGAAAAAGAGTGGACACATGATCCAGGGAAAATTCAGTGTGTAGCTGAGTTAGGTACTGGAGTGGTAGAGTAAGTATGGTGAGAAATGAGATTAGGGGCCAGATTGTAAACAGCTATGTATGTCATGTTTTTGAAGTAAGCAGGGATATATTTAAAGTGTTAGATAATGCCATAATGAAATATGAATTCTAGAATAACCATTCAGAAATATCCAGCATAGATTTGGAGATTAATATAATACAGTTCAGAGATGGTAATGAGGCAGTGAACTAAACTGGCAGTAGGAAGAAGAGAGAGAAGATCACAGATTTGGGGGAGAATTTGGGATCTTATGCTTAATAAGATATAGTTGGTTAAGAATTGGGAAGATTACAGAATAATTTCACAGTGATACCATTCTTTTGAATATGGAATAGGAATAAGAAGTTGGGTGTACAGATGTATATCAGGCAGAGATTTAAAACTGCAATCGAGAGAACTAAGTCTGGTTAGCTTAAGCCGAAGAGACAGAGGAAGAGAGAGAGAGAAAGGTAGAGAAAGGAAGCATATGAGGAATTTTAAAAATCAGGAGAAAAAAATTATGATTTCACATCATAAAACAAAACCTAGGGCTGCTCTTAAGTCAGAATAGCAAGAAGATTCTATTGAAAACACCACAACTGGCCCATTCAACTTAATATTCAAAACCCAGGAGACTAGAGCCTTGATAACTGGCTGGGAAATCATGCCACCCACACTTTGGCAAAGATAGGGCAGGCGATTTGATTCAGAGTTTTGCCAACAAATAACAAAACTCACTGCTCACATTAGGTTGCTGGTGGGGATATGGAGTGCTAATGTACGAATTTAACCTGGAAGATGAAATAAATGAAGAGCAAGTTACGTTACACATACAAAGGCCAACGCAGGGACCATAATGAAGTCATGGTCTAGAGTCACGAGAGATAACTGGGATGGTGAAATTGCTGCTGGAATTTAGGGAAATGTGGGTCTTTATGCCCAGCAAATATGGGTAGTTAGCATGAGGGAATAAATAGCCTAATTTCAGAAACATTAGTAAAAGAAAACAGCTGTGGAGACAAAGTTCTTTTTTCTGGCAATATAATGAAGAAAAAGTACTTATTAAATACCAACTGTGTTAATGGCAGATTCAATTGTTACAATAACACCATACAAATTAAACCTAGCAGGTTCTAAAATATAAACACAGACTAAATAGCTCTTTACATGGCGTATGATTATATCATTCATGTCACTACAAAACCCAGACTTCCAAGGGTAGTTGCTGATAAGAAGACATAGGACTCAAATTTTCAGTCTACGCAAGTGTTTCATAGTTTAATTATGAGTTTGCAGTTTTGCAAATGTCATAGTACCATCCTCCTTCCCACTGTAAATTCTGAAGTGCTCCAGATCCACATATTGAAACAAATTCTTTATAGAATTACTCAGCACGACTCTGGCTTAAAATACTCTTGTAATGAATTTAGAGTTATGCATGCAGTTAACCAATTATTAACAATGAGCACAAATTGTAAGAAATATGTATATGGGAAGCATTCTGATTAGTTCTTTAAATAAAAAAGTATTTTAAAATTAACTCTGTTTAATCATGAGGAAGTGAAGCTAACAATACACTTCCAGTTCTAGAAGCAGGATTGCTTGATCTCAGCACTAGTGACATGCCAGAACGAGGCCAACTGTACCTCATGCTCCCCTATGGTGACCATCAAAAATGTCTCCAGTGTTGCCACATGTCCCGTGGGGAGCAGATGCACCGATGGTGAAAACCACTACTCTGGAGAAGTGAAGCAACACCTTTTGCTCACTGCTTCAGGGAAGTGGCCAGGTCCTCCCACTTGCACATAAATGCATGGAAAGACACCTACCTGCCTGATAACTATGCAAGTTCAGCTCATGGTCTTGACATCAGAGAATCAGCTTGTACAGTATTTTATCATTGCCTGATTATCTTTCACTAGAAATACACTTATGAAGTGACCTGTAACGTATGCACACTGTGGAGTAAAGCCGATTCAGCCCCCACTCTCTAGGAGGCTAAACTCTCACAAGCGCAGTTCCTTTTTCCATGACTTGATACAAGCTGTAGGGGTATATTTTTAAATAGTATTAATAAAATAGATAAAATATTTTACAACAGTAACTTTCATATGTCATAATTTCTGGTTGTCCCTTTACAGAATAAAATTATACATGCATTACGTGTACTTTGATTCATCACATTTGGCCAAAGTTCTGAACTTCCTATTCTGGTACACAGAGTAAGGATAATTATCACACAAAGATGCACTGAGCAACTATTATGTATATAGTATAGGGATATTTGGGAACACTGGTGATATAAAAATGAATACAGTGCATTCTGTGCATTTAGGAGCTGAAAATTATATTAAGGGGGTATTCAAGGTATAATATAATTATAAAACATTAAATATGCATATAGGGAGTGTACACTGAGAAGTGCTTAACTGTAACAGGAAGAATGGAACTATTTGAAGAAGCTTGTATCTGAGATGGGACCAGGAGGAGGGACAGAATCTCAAGTGCAGGAAGGTAAGAAGAGGATTTCCAAACTGAAAGAGAATCTTGAAACTCATGAGTGTCTTGTGGATCATGGTGGTACCTTGGCAGCGGCTAGTTGGTGGGCACTCTGAGAGACGATAGTGGGAAAAGGGAAACAGAACATGAGATTAGGAGGATATTTAGCGCATAGTAATGGCTTTAAATGGGAAGAGGTTAACCACTGAAAATTCTTTGGTAGGTAAGTGATAAAATCAGATGATTCATTCTACACAGATGGCCCTGGCTTCAGCACTTAACAATGGATTTGTAAGAAACGTGCCTGGAAACAAAGAGAACAGATGGGAGATTACCATGATAGCCAGGAAGACATGAACACTGGTCTATAAGAGAGGGAACAGACTCCAGGGCCTCATGAAGATGGAACTGACAGGATTTCATGGCTGACACTCTACTTGAGATCGAAGAATCAGGAAGGAAAATTCAGCGTCTCGTGGTAGAAAGTAAATTCATCTTTGGAAACAATTTTGAATTTGAATTTGAATTTGAACTATCAGTCTATTGTCTGTATGGTGATTAATGTTCAGCAGGTGAAAATCCTAACCTCTAGTTAAGAGAGATTTTTTTCCAAGAAATAAAGATGTAGTGATCATCTCTAGAGCTCAAATACTGGAAAAAGCTGGGGTTATTGGGAGAGACATTATAGATGAAGATGATAAAAGCAAACAGGAGAACTATGAAGGATGAGGCCATGTAAATGTAAGTGAAGGAAGAAAAGCCATGCTCAGTGACAGGGATATAAGCATTCAAGAGAGGCAGAGACACTCCAGGAGAAAATGGGACATGAGAGTGAAGGTGAGCACTTTCTAAATGAAAATGTACCTTTGTGAACAAAGTTGGAAAGTAAAAGGAAAATTACTTTTTTCCCTACCTGATCCCTTGAGAATTAAGAAACTTTCAGTGAGTCTTCTTATTTTCATGACAATATATTTGTTCACATACGTTCAGTAAGAATCTGTTCTTGAGACAGGATGCAATTAGAAACATTGGCTGTATTACCATGACTTTGACTGGAATATCGTATTTGAGAGAGATGCTCATAGACTCAGATATAACAACATGGCTTCAAGAAACTGCTTGGAAAAATCGACCTGGTACTTTGCTTACACGGTTTCAGCAAAGCAGTCTTAAAAAATAATGTATATGGTCAATCATTATTCTTGCTTCACTTGTAGAAATAATCAGGCAGAGCTTTATACAAACAAATTAGTTTTACTGTGATTATATTTGGTAAACAAATGGGGGTAACTATAGAGAGAAAAATCATGTTTGCACCTTCATAGGTATTAGATGCTAGTCCTGTTAATTACATCTGAGGTTTTGTTATATATCTGTAACCTTGGAACTTGAATTTTTCTAGTTTTCCCAAATATCTAGCTATGATTCACCAAACTAATGTTTCCAATTTTCTCCCACCCTTCTGATCTGGAATCACTAAGGACAAAGGCAAGCTTAGAGCCCCACTGGAAGGGACGTCACCAAGTACCCCTGGGCACTGACACTGCTGCCACACTACAAAGTACTGACACACATCTCACAGTTCAGGAGGACTCCACCCAACACCTGGTCCTGTACAAACGCTGGAGACACTGAATCACACTGACCAGGAAGAGACGGAGCTGATGTCAGTGTAGGTAGACTGCTTCCACCCAACATGCCAGACCAAGATTTCTCCTTTAATTAGGAGGTTGGGATTAGCAGACACAAACTATTACATATAAAATAGATAAACAGCAAGGTCCTACTGTACAGCACAGGGAACTACATTCAATACCTGTAATAACTTATAATGAAAAAGAATCTATATATATTATGTGTATATGTGTGTGTATGTGAATATATATAACACTGAATCAATATGCTGTGCAGCAGAAAGTAACACAGCGTTGTAAATCATTATATTTCAATGAAAAAATAAAAATAAATAAATAATAAAGACTTCCTCCTTTAGCTAAACATGAAAATCTTTCTTCTGTTCTCTCCCTCTCTCTGTCATTGTCCTGGGAAGATAATGCCCTCATTTCAATATTCCAGGCATTGCGAAGGGTGGGGGCAGGGAACCTCTAGAATTTAGGATGACTCTGTATTTCAGGTCAGGAGACTGTCTTCCCAAATGTGCTAAAAACATGACTGACCCCTGGCTTGGACAGGGAAACACAGCAGTCCCTGTGAATAAATCCAGTCCCTGTACTTCCGTAAGAGGAATGAGCTGGGCCCCGACAGATCTTGTCTTTGTCTGTGGTGGTTATCATTTGCCTTGGGCCTTTGAATGCTGAGAAGGCTGGAGCACAGCTGGGCTATGCCTCTTAGGCTGACTAACCATGCCCCTAATGGTTCTAGAAAAGGCCAGCCAGGAGGCATTCATGATTTGAGAACTGCTTGCTTTGGCAGGGCCCTGCTTCCCTGGTCAGGAGTTAATACAAATGAGGACACGATCAGGAACTTTTCCTTAACACTTGCAGACATCGCTGTCTGACAAAACTCCTTGGAATCTCAGGCCAAGCTTGTTTTTGAGAACAGGATAGCTTTTGATTGTCTTTTGGCTGAGCCAGGAGGTGCCTGTGTTGTGATGTACTTGCTGTACCTGGTGTGAGCTTCTGGGGAAGCTGAAACTCAGTCATGGAAGATCAATGACCGCTTAGCTTAAAAGGCTGACTCCTTCAACAGTGCTTTCCTTTGATTTGGGTCTTGGGGATCATGGCTCTGAAGCGCACTCCAAACATAGGGAGTTTTCCTGCTTTTAATAATCACAGTAGGCTCCCTGGCACACCGCATCCTTTCAAAAGTTTTAAATGTATATTTGTATGCACTGACCAGCAGGGAAATATCTCCCTAAGACTAGAACCTCAGAAAAGCAATGAGAATGACCAACTTAGAGATTGTGAATCTGAAGTTGTGGCCTGTAAATATCACAGGCGCTCAGCAAAATCATCAGGACTTACGATGACCACACTCGATAAAACTGCAAAGCAGTAGCTGAGAGTAATGCTAATGCCTTAAATTTTGATCGTCTTTCTCAGTTAGGCTGACAGTCTGATCAAAAGGGGGCACTGTTAAAGAGAAAAAACACAGGCCCAAAATAGTGCTACTTGTGCTAAATCCCATGATACCAAACCCAGGTTTAATACTTAACATGACTGCAGTTTCCACCTTCTTCTCCAGAAATGTACCAGTCTGGAATTTTCTGGCCTGCACCAGTGAAGTCATCTGCGACAAGGGCCCTCTCCACCCCCAGAGGAAGAAGAGGCAATCTTCATGAAAACACTCTGCCATCACCACCACCCCCTAAAAGAAGAGGAAGTCCTGGGCTCAAAATCCTTTCTTTTCTTTGGTTCATAGCTCCAGTGCCCCATCCCTCTTCCTGTATAAACTTGCCATGTTGTACCACCCCGGGGAGCACCCTCCTAGTTCCTAGATGGGAAGCTGCCCCATTCACAAACCACCTAATAAAGCCAATGTGATTATCAAATTTAGGATGCTATTTTTCAAGAATACTCAAATACTGTATTTCTCTCTCTTCCCATTTTTATGTCAGTTATTCATGTCAATTTTGTCAGATTTTTTGTGTCAAATGGTCCATTATCATTAGCCTAACACCACTGAATCTTTTCAGTTCTTCACTTTTCTTTTACTCTGTATACAAATGTAGCTATTAAGTGCCCCTTATTTTTCTCATAAAATTTCTTTCATGTATATCCCTTCTAATCCATTCCCAAAGGCACTACAGGTGTAGAGGCTCTGAAAACCCTTTGTGGTGTAATTACAAAGCCTTGGTGACCTCCTAACCTGACCTTCTTACTTTCCACTCCTACTTTCAGTATCTTGTTAGGAGGTTGATCATCCTATAACTTGACTGAGTTTAATTGGCTGTAATGGATTTTTAATTCTCATTCCTCATGAGTCTGGATTAAAAGATAGTGTCCCACCATGTGAATTCTCCAAAACATAACTGGCCTAAAAAGGAACTTGTTTTGCACCTTTTCGATCCCTTGGTGTATGCAAGGCTTTGGTTTCAGGAGCCTTATTTGGCACCTAAATCCACGGATGCTCAAGTCCCTCATATAAAATGGCACGGTAGAGTCGGCCCTCTGTATCTACCAGTTAAACCTACCAGTTGATGCCTAATCTGTGGATTCAACCAACCATGGATTGAAATTTGATTTGCAGTTGGCTGAATCCTTGGATATGAAACCCACGTATCCTGAGAGTCAACTGTGTGTGTGTGTGTGTGTGTGTGTGTGTGTGTGTGTGTGTGTGTATGGAAATCTGCATGTAAGTAGACCCCTGCAGTTCAAACCCATGTTGTTCAAGGGCAACCGTATTTAAATCCAGACCAGTGGTTTGTCTGTTTTGATGCCCCTCTGTTACTTTTTAGAGCCTCTCAAGTAAGTGTGGGCACCTTTTCCTCTTGCTGCTACTAGAGGAATGTTGAAGTTTCTGATTTCTTTAGAAATGCAAATAAAAATGTAAAAACATAACTCCTTCTGATACAATCCTAACATGGCTTGAGGGCTAAACAGAAATGAGTATGTTGACCTCAGTAACCTGAGAGCTAAGGGAAGCCAGGAGATTCGCATCTATTTGAAGACAGTGAATTCTGGTTCCTGACAAGAGAAGGACCATCCTATTACAGTTAGCACATTTTGCAGTAGACTTTGAAGTTCATATGAACATTCCTGAAGGGATGATGGTTCTGTAAGAACCATGCAGTCAGAAAAGAAAATTATTGCTCTTAGTTTAGCAAGTAACTGTATTCCTCAAATGAAAAAAAAATTACCCCCTACTCATCCCCACCCCTCTTTTCATCAGGGAAATGCCTGCTGGTGATGTGGCTGGGGTGAAGCTGGACTGAATGGTTACTTTTTGCTTTGCATTATAGCTTATTACGTGAAAAAACAGAGAGGCTGGCTCAAGACATCTCTGAATCTGCACTTAGTTAACATTATGCTACTAAAGCATCATGCCTTACATCAATCAACTCCTTTCATATTTATTTTTAATTTATAGCCAGTTTTTGAAAAATGTGCATATTCTACCCACAGCAACCAAGAATGCTGTAAAACTAATCCTACTCTAAAACATGCGAAGGAAATGAAAAATACCTCTCAGAATCATTATTCATTTGTTAAAATGCAATCTTTGCCATATATTCCACACTTGACTCTCTAAACCAATGCCTCAGGTATAAAACTTATTCTTTGGTTAAAATCCAAGGATTTTTTCACTTAGAGAATTGCCCTACACTGTCAATTTAATTACTTCACTCTAACCTGATTTTCCTTTTATTTTCATACTTTAAAAAATTATGTTTAGAAGAGATGTAAAGTTTCTTAAGATATTTATAATTAATCATTTTGGTATCAGGTCTGATTAGTAAGATAAATTAATAAAGATCATGATGACCTCCAGCTGGTTATTCTCATGCTGAAGTCAGACCTGAAACCAGGAAATCATTCCAAGGATGATCTTTAAGACAAAGAATACCGGAGTCTGATCATTTTTCCTATGAGATGAGCATGCAATTATCAAAAATGAAATCACATAAGTTATCGAAAATAGTCTCACTCATTGCCTAGATTGGACACCCCAGGATGTTGATTTGAGATCACAGGCGGTATCAAGTGGAATCACGCCCTTCCTTCTTGAAATGGGCAGGAAAGATATCCACAAATGTCTCTCCCCATTTAAGAAACAATTAATCTGTTGACAGAGTTCCCAGAGGGAGCTAGTGGTACTCCCCATTCTCTCCTGGAAACACCCACAGTTCATAGTTAATGTAGCTTGTTTTTGTTCAAGCTTTGAAGCAAATAAAAGATACTTTACTTTCTTTCCTGGCAAACCTTTCCTCGCCCCCCCACCACCAAATACAGAACAAACATAGAAATGACAGTGACTATCTTTGTCTTTGACTATGCTGTTCTGTCACAGTTAAATCCTATATATTTGTTTTCCTCTCTGGACCTACTGAAATGACTTCTATGTAGATGAACATGACGGACAATAAACTTGTGCAACTCATAAGATTAAATGAACATGACTGCCTCTATCTGGAGGATAAAAAGTCCAGTCACCCAGAGATATTTTCTTAAACTCTTAAAATGCAAGAATACTTGCAAGCTTAACTTCTTCCTACCTATTTCTAACTCCCTGCCTTTTAAAAATAAAAGTAATCCAGAACTTACTCTGCAAGTGGATTATTTTGCCCAGTATTTTTCTGGAAAAGCACTTTTAAATGGATTCCTTGATTAAGAGGTACAGACTGTCATCTATAAAGTAAATGTCATGGGGTCATAATGGACATGTAGGGAATGCAGTCAATAATGTTGCAACAACTCTGTACTGTGATGAATGGTAACCGGTCTTAGTGCTGTGATCATTTCACAGGGCATAAAAATATCAAATCACTATGTTGTACACCTGAAACTAATATAATAGTGTATGTTAATTATAACTCAATATAAAAAAAATAAAGGGCTCCCTTGAATGCAAAGAAAACACACAGAGTCCATCAGAACTATTGTATAAGAAGGCTATACCTCTCATGGTGACAAAAACCAATTAAGGAAGAACAAAAAGATTTGATAGAGATAACAGATCTCCCTCCTTCGGTCCACATAAACATTTTTCAGTGAGAACAAACCAAAAGAGAATTGAGGGTACTTCACAGGAGTCCAGGGTCTTTAAGGCAGCACACTTTCGATTTCCAATACCTACTCTGTATCCATTACGGTGCCATGGATGTCAAGTCTCTCTGCTATGATAGAGTGTATGCACAAACTTTTGAATGAGAAGAAAGTACTATCCTAAAGAAAAACACTGGCAAGTAGCCACTGTGAAGAGTAAAACAAGGAGCAGACCATATCAGCCCACAGACAAATCCAGTCCCCTTCCAGCAATGCCAGCATCCTCACTGTCCCCTGTCTCAGTACTGAAATTTTACCCTATTAAGGCCAGATACATCCGAGTGCATTAGCACTTGTTTCTTCCTCTTACATTTTCATTTGCCATAGAAGCTGAGCTACAATAGCTTCTTTGTTCAGATTAAACACAAGAAAACTGTGAAAAGACCCAGGTGTCCCTGAAGTATGAGGCAGCCAGGAAAACGGAACCCCAAATGCCCATTTCCTTGAACATGGTATAGATGTTTAATGACTACTGTTATCCTATCTGCCCTTCTATATTCTTTTACTTTTCTTCTTTTTTGATTAGAAGACTATTACATAAATGTATTCTTACTGCAAATCAATTAACCAGGTCAGCAATATAAAAACACAATGAGATAAAACAAGGAACGTTTCTATTGGGGGCAGTATTGTGGCTTAGAAATCATAAACGACTTTTGTAATGAAAAAGGGGAAAAAAAGCATTGGATAAAATATCTACCTTCTAAATGGATTGCTGAGATGACCCAGAGGAAAGGAAACTATAAAGCACAAACCAAAGAAAAAGCAGGGAATGCAAGGTAAACAGGAAGGACAACTTTTATCCCGCGGGTTTCTGTTAAATCTTGGAGACCCACTTTTCCACTTTCATGGCTTCAAGGCCTGCTATGGAGAATCTCATAAAAGACAGAATGCAAATGATGACCACACAGGCTGGCCCTTGGGTTATGGATGCACCGGAAATAGACATGCCAAGCAAAACATCTCGGCGAGGCCACTTGAATGGCTATGATTTAACACTGGGTGAAGAGGGGAAAAAAGTCTCTTGTAAGAATTTATAACCTCCGGCTGGCCTTTCCACGACTATATGGTCTGAGTTCATGCTCCCTCTGTGATTCAAAATATTCTCAAAGAGAAATTTAAATTGAAAGCGTTTCCAGACTGCTTGGGCTTCCACGGGACTGAAGAGTGTAAAAGCTGTCTGAGCAGTATGATAAAGCAGGGGAGGAAGGACTGAGGGTCTCATAATTCCTTCTTCAGACTTTCAACTGAACCTCCTGATTTCAGCCTGGCCCCTCGTCTCACCCTCCTCTGTCTCTTGTCTGAAATCCACCACCTCTCTGGTCTTATATCCAAGGAGAATAAACCTCCAGGCTCCTACAAGAGCAGGAAGAGGTAGGAGCCTGACTGTGCAGGGTGAAGGGCCAGGTATGGAGGGTGTCTCTGCCTTCCTCCCATCCACTACACACACACACACACACACACACACACACACACATGCACACACACACACAACCTTGCATAATTCCTTCTGCAGAACGTGATGCCTTTCTGGATTTGGCCAGACCACATCACCCTGTTTCTCTTCAGCCCCCATACCTTCACCTCTGCCAACACTTAGGTAAAATCCTGTTCTCCAAGGTACTTTATCTTGTATCTTCATCCACTTTCTACATCATACATTATGACTGAGGTTTTGGGAGCAATTTTATAAAGGGGAACTCACTGAACATTATTTTCCTTGCTGGTTTTGAAATAATTTTAGAGAAAAGACGAGTGTAGAAATGTCTTTGCTCCACTATCTTCAAACTGGAGACCGAACCTACTGCTTTAAAAGTGCAAATTTCCCCAAAACTAACTACTAGAAATTATCTAATATTGAAGTATAATTTGGGGAAAACTCAAGTAGGTACCTTGCCTAGTCTAAGGACTATCACAGCCTTCCAGTTAGACGCCGTTTAAACTGAGATCCAAAGTAGACTATGTCTAAGACAGTAAAAATAATTTACCATTTTGTGGTAAGATTCTATATAATTTGGGAGCAATGTGTCTGCAGAATGTACTAAATGGCTTTGTAATCAAAACCAACCATTATAATATTCTAGTATCATGGAGCATCGAAGTCTAGGTCACTAGACAGTGTTAAGTTCTGCCCGGTACAAAAGTGCCTTCTTTAAAGCACTTCATTCACGTACATCGTGCTGATCTAGATATTTTATAACAACTTTCCAACAGAAATCAGGCACAAGTCTTGTAATCACAAGATGGTATCATTACAACAATTTTCTGTCATAGGAAAATAAAATGTTTTCAGGAAGTGGTCCCTTCCATGAATTTACAGTCCCTGGTTAGCTTTGTAGCAGCCCTGAATCATACTACCTTGCAAATCAAATTTACACCTGCAAATGTTCTGACAGGGACATCATTTCCAAGATGTAACTATTATGGACCGAACTGTGATCCCTGAAATTCATATGCTGGAGCCCTGACCCCCAATACTAACATAGTTGGAGAAAATTAAGACTGCCAGAGGCAGTCTGCTTTCGGTGGGCAAGGCTAGCGATGCATCCTCACTGTCCTACCTCGAGGGGTCTATCAACTTTTCAGCCCTATTTCACATATTAGTTTGCAGGAATCTTGATCCATTTTCCATCAACAAGTTATCACACTGGCTCATTACCCTGGTGACATTATGCTGACTGGACCTAGTGAGAAAGACAAAACAGCTACTCTGGACTCACTGGCAAGACATTCTCATGGCCGAGCATAAGAAATAAATCTGAGAAAATTCAGGGGCACTCTACCCCAGTGAGATGTCTGAAGGCCCAGCGGTGTGAGGCATGCTGAAATCCCCCTTCTGAGGTGAAACATGCTGTTACTCCTGGACCCTCCTACAACCAAAACAGAGACACAGCCTCTATCAGATGTGCCTTTGCAGATTTTGGAGGCAATACAGTTCTCATCTGGGTGTGTTATTCCAGCCCATTTGCCAAGGGATCTGAAAAGCTGCTGGTTTTGAGCAGGACCCTAAACAAGAAAAGGGACTGGAACAGGTCTAGCACAGGCTGCTCTGCCACTCAGACCACGGGGTCCAACAGAGCCAGTGGTGCCTGGAGTGCCAGGTGGACATGGTGCTGTTTGGGGCCTTTGGCAGGTGCCCACAGGTGGACTGCAGGTCCTTGGACTGAGGAGCAGTGCCCCACTGTCCTCTGCAGACAGCTAGTCTCCACCTGAGAAACAGCTTTTGGCTACTGGGCGTCAGTAGAGACTGAATGCTGAGCTGTGGGCCACTAGACTTACCAGGCAACCTGAGCTGCCCGTCACGAACTGGGTGTTACCTGACCCATCAAATCATAAAGTGGGGCATCCACAACAGCACTCCAGCATCAGATGGAAGTGGTATGTACGTGTTCCAACCCATGGAGGCCCTGAAGGCACAGTAAGTTACAGGAAGGAGTGGCCCAGCTGCCTTCTATGCTCCCAGCTGCACCTACGTCCTCACAGGGAGTTTCCTACCTTCAGCTGACACAGGAAAAGAAGACGTGGGCCTTGTTTACAGACGGTGCTGCGTGACATGTCGGCACAACCCCTAAATGGACAGCTGCGGCACTAGGGCCCCTTTCTGAGACATCCCTGAGAGATGGAGGTGAAGGGAAGTCTCACCAGTGGACGGGACTTGAAGCAGTGTAACTGGCTGTTCACTTTGCCTGCAGGGAGAAATGGTCACATGTATGTTTACGTACCTATCCGCAGGCTGTGGCCAATGATTTTGCTGGTTGGTCAAGGACTGAGAAGGAACATAATTAATGACTAAAAATATAGATTTTTTTAAAACTACAGAAGGCTCTGTGGGTTGCGTTGGTGGTCACGCTCCTGGCCGGATGCCGGGCGGAGGTGGAGCCGGAGCCATAGGTGCAGCTGGGGCAGGAGCAGCCCGAATGGCAGGGCAGCCAGCCCTGGGAGCTGGCTCTGGGTCGTCTCTGGGATTACCTGCGCTGGGTGCAGACGCTGTCTGACCAGGTGCAGGAGGAGCTGCTCAGCACCCAGGTCACCCAGGAACTGACGGCGCTGATGGAGGAGACCATGAAGGAGGTGAAAGCCTACAAGGCGGAGCTGGAGGAGCAGCTGAGCCCTGTGGCCCAGTAAACCCGGGCCCGCCTGTCCAAGGAGCTGCAGGCGGCGCAGGCCCGGCTGGGCACAGACATGGAGGACTTGCGCAGCCGCCTGGCGCATTACCGCAACGAGGTGCAGGCCATGCTGGGCCAGACCACCGACGAGCTGCATAACCGCCTGGCCTCTCACATGCGGAAGCTGCGGAAGCGGCTGCTCCGCGACGCCGAGGACATGCAGAAACGCCTGGCCGTGTACCGGGCCGGGGCCGTCGAGGGCGCCGAGCACAGCGTGAGCGCCCTCCGCGAGCGCCTCGTGCCCCTGGTGGAGCAGGGCCGACTGGGGACCGCCACCACGAGCACCCTTGGCAGCCAGCCACTGCGGGAGCGCGCTGAGGCCTGGGGCCAGAAGCTGCGCGGGCGGCTGGAGGCGGTGGGCACCCGGGCCCAGGGCCGCCTGGACAAGATGCGCGAGCAGTTGGAGAAGATGCGCGCGAAGTTGGAGGAGTAGGCCAGCCAGATGTGCCTGCAGGCCGAGACCTTCCAGGCGCGCCTCAAGGGCTGGTTCCAGCCCCTGGTGGAAGACCTGCAGCGCCAGTGGGCCGGGCTGGTGGAGAAGGTGCAACAGTTGGCTGTGGGCACCACCCCCACACCTGCAGCCAGCAAGAATCAATGAGTGCCCGGGCATCCGCCTGGGGCGCCCCACTACTGCCCAGGTGCCCCCTGCCTCCCTCCAGCCTACGGGAGGCCCTGTCCCTGACCCAGCTGTCCTCCTGGTAGGCCCTAGCTTAATAAAGAGTTCATCAAGCTTCACCGCAAAAAAAAAAAAAAAAAATTAGAATATTGATGGCAAGGAAATTTAGGAAAGTGGTAGCTGGACAGACTTCTCTGAACAGGCAAAAATGTGAAAAATATCTGTGTGCCATGTGAATGCTCCCCAAAGGGTGACCTCAATTGAAGAAGATTTTAATAATCAAGTGGATAGGACAACCCAGGCTGTGGATAGCAGTCAGCCTCTGTCCTCAGCTATGCCATCGTCCAGCGAGCTCACGAACAAAGTGGCCCTGGTGGTAGAAATGAACTTTAGGCATGGGTTCAGTATCACTGACTTCCATTCACCAGGGAGACTCGGCCACAGCCACATCTGAGCACCCAGTCTGTGCAGCAGGGGCCAATGCTGAGTCCTCAAGATGGCACCGTTCCCCAAGGTGATCAGCCAGCTACATGGTGGCAGGTTGATTACATTATACAATTTCCAACATAGAAGGTGCCGTGTCCTGTTCTTACCAGAATAGGTACTTACTCAAATAGGATAAAAATTTGCCTTTCCTGCACGCAGTGCTTCTGCCAAAACTACCTACTACCCACGGACTTCCGTAATGCTTATCTACAGTCATGGCATTCCTCACCACGTTGCTTCTGATCAAGGAACTCACTTCACAGCAAGTGAGGTGCAGTGGGCCCAGGCTCATGGAATTTACTGCATCTTGAAGTAGTTGACTGGAGATAATGGTTAAAAGGTTTTTGGAGACTCATTTCAACACTGGTTAGGTGGCAATACCTTGCGGGGCTGGGGAGAAGTTTTCCAGAAGCATCCAGTATATGGTGTATTATTTTCTCCCAGAGCCAGGATTCACAGGTCTAGGAGCCCAGGGGTGGGAATGAGAATGGCACAACTCACTATTACTGCTAGTCACCCACTCGGAAGATTTCTGCTTCCTGTTTCTCGGCGATCTTAGGCTATGCTACTCTATGGGTCTTCTTTCCATTAGAAGGAATGCTTCCACTAAAAGACAACAACGATTCCACTGAACTGGAAGTTAAAACTGTCACCCACCCATGTCGGGCTCCTCATGTCTCTGAACCAACAAGGAAAGGAGTTATAGTGCTGGCTGGGGTAACTGATCCTAACTAACACAATGACCTATGCAGCAGGAAGGGAACAATTCTAAACATGCCTTTTAGGAGACTTATGAGACTGGTGGTATGCAGTTGGTCCTACAAGGTCTGATTTTGCTACATATATCCCTTTAGCAGCAGAGTATTGGATTTTAGAAAGAAAGCACTTCTTATCAAGCCTCATATCACTGGTATGAATGAAACAGAAAAGTGAGCTATCTGACGAGTCTCTGAGTGCTTTTCAGAGGTTTTGATATGCCACACCTTCTAGACATGGATGATAAAAGGCTTGTCTACCCAGATCCAGAAGCCTATTCACAATGCCTTCCGGAAATTTTAATAGTTCCTTTGTATGCATGTTACATACAAAACACAAAGTAAGTACCTCTATAACAATCAAGTTTAAGCCATGATTAGAATGATTAATTAGTTCATTCAACAAATATTTAAGAACGCCTAAGAAGTACAATATACATTATTGGGTCCAATCTTGACATTTCCTTCATTCCTCAGCTAATATTTGACATGCATTTGGAACATCAGCATCAGAATATGCTAATGGCTGAGAACAGATATTTGCTTCCACTGCATTAGTCCTTATGTGCACTAGCGAGTTATGGTGAAAAGATGGTCTAATAGCAGCATTTACTAATGCCAAACTTAAATTCAAACACGAGTAAGTATAAATAATCCAACCCAATATTATCACAACTTAACCAACCAGAAAAATAGAGCAACAGTTTATAAGAATAACATAATGTTGACTTACCTTTGAAGAGAAAAAACATTTTAAAGTTCCCTTACCTCTGGTTTGTACCCCCTTTCTGCAGGCATTGCTGGTGCCCATTATCCCCTGCCTGACCGACTTGGGCTCTAAGATACTGGAGCTCCATTTCTGTGGCTTCCACCTGTGATTACAAAGAACAGCAGACTAGACATTTCACCAGGGCAAACATATCAAAGAAAGACTTGAAACAGATGAACTGGAAATCCGAAAGCATAAAGAGTGAACTTCAATAAAGATGGAATTGAAACCAAATCTATAAAAATGGACACAAAAGGAAGTGCTGGCACACACTAGGGATGGCAGTAGGACCCTCTGCCCCAGATCCATGGTTGATGCAATCAATACTTTTTTTTTTAATGTGGATATTTTGCACACACATCTTAGTTTACGTAGCAAAGTGATCATAAAAAACATTTGACACACAGATCAAATCTAGAGGGCTTAGCTCTTTATGAACTTAACACTGTCTAAAGAAAAACAATAAAAGAAAATAAAAGAGAGAAAATCCCTATGTCTCACTGGAGCATGAGAGAATCAAGGTTTGAACATCTGAAAATTTGGGGTGCAAACCTTCACACGATCTTTTGCTTTAAATGCTTCATAAGTTGTTGCCTAGAACTTTGGGGTAACTCAGATATCTCAACAGATTATCAAGTCAAAGGGCAGTGGGGAACCATGGGGACCTATCTTATGTAATAGCTCATCTCGGGGAAGAGGAATGGATCTGTCTCTGAGGAATTACCCATATTTCTATTCCACAGAGGAAACAGTGTCTAAGGAATCCTTCTGGTTTTCCAGTATTTGTTTTTAAAGCCAACAAAATTCTCTATTTTTATGACCCACAGGACAGACTATGACCTGTGCCCTTAAACCTGTGTCTTCAGAATGTTTCAGAAAACTTGCACCTTAGATGGAAGGACAGATTCTACTTTTTCACTAAGGACATTTTTATACTTTTTTCACACGAGCCAATACCTCTGGTAAGAAATGCAACTTCAAAAAAATGAACAGAAACATGAAGTAAAAATATTATTGACCAGTTTTGCCAGATGAAAAAAAAATCTAGAGACCTTTTGTTTATCATTGTGCATACAATTAACACTACTGCATTGGATACTTGAAAATGGTTAAGATGGTAAATTATGCATTATGTGTTTTAAAAAAGAAGTCTCAGCAAAAGGAAAACAACGTATACTAGAGCACGAAGCAGGATTCCTTTGCTCAGGAAAAGTCACCTTAAAGGCCCCTCTTAGTTATGTGAATGTAGCTTCACACAAGACATGGAGATCGCTTGGCAGAGCCAGTCATTAACATCAGTGCTCACCACCACTTCTGCCCCACTTAGATTGAGTCTCAGGTTTCTTGGACAATTGGAGATAAGTGAGGCAGTGGCAGCAGATACAGATCATCTTGCAGAACCAAGCAAAGTACATTGAAATGTAAAAGTGAAAAACAAAAGGTATCACTGATCTCATTCAAATGGCCTCCATATTGTGAAGAATTGGGGTGAAATCAGGAAACAGCCAAATAGAAAAACATGTCACATTTAAGGAAACCACCTATTAATTTCAAGTAGTTACATGTTTCCTTCATAGATGCATAAACTCATTAAGTATAATTCCAAAACACAGAAACTGCACTGGTAAAGTGGTTTAATCCGGCTTTTCAACTTTTCATTCATTCAGATCCCTCAAGTTCACAAAAGGCTTTCTTAGACCAAAGTGAGACCAAGGAATTCATTCTAGTGAAGTGCGCTGCAGAGATTGAAATAGAAGGAAGAAATTTTCAGGACTCTCCTGCTAGACTCACAGTTTTAGAGTAAGACTGGGCTCAGAGAAGTGAAGTGACATGCCTGAGATTGCACGAGTCAGGGCCGGCCAGCTGTCAGTCCTAAGTCCCCAGGTGCTCAGCCACAGCCTCCTGGTGACACCTTCATGCCCAGTCTATACAGGGCTACATGGTGTCTTCCCTTTTGCTTATGTTAGGGTCCAGGCTAGGCCACCCCAAAATGTGCCTCAACTGCACGCTGATTATTCTGAATTAAAGTTATTTAAGAAATGACCAGTGCAGGAGGGACATCCTGACCTTCCTTTCTGTCTCCCTGAAAGCAGGAATTAAATTGCCCATATTAAAGGTGCCCTCCCTGCACCTGGAGGAACAAGGGCAAAGTTCTTCCAGAGTTGGGGTATTGGGGACTATACAAACCAACCTTCTTACTTCTTTAATTTACCACCCTAAGCCCAAACTCTGTTTAGATTCTTCACAGATTGAGCACCCAAAACCTACATTTCTTTGTCTTGTCAATTCTTCACAAATTTATTGTCTCTTTGTCTAAGGAGTATAAAAGCTGCCTGGTTTGGCCACTCCTTAGGTCTGATATCGCTGAGATCTCCATGCACATGAATTAAAATGTTTCTTTTTCTCTTGCCAATCTGTCTCATGCCAGTGTTATTATTAGTCCAACCACAAGAACTCAAGACAGGGTAGAGGGGGAACTTCTCCTCCCCAGCACTTACTAACTTTACATGCTGGGAAGTGCTCACATTCACAGGAAAATTTCTGTAGACATTTGGATTCAGCTTTAGTTCAGTAAACCTGTGAATATCTCACTTTAAGGGAGGAAGAGTGATGAATCAGAAGAAAATGATAAAGGTTTACATTAACTTGCCTTCCTAGCATACCAATGAGGGGAAAGCAAACCTAACTTGGCACCATATTGCTCAGAACGTAAGCATGCTTTACTAAGGGGCAGAGAATCATGCTGGTAACTTGGACACATACTAAACACATCTGGAGAAATGATACAATGATCCAGTCCATGCACAGTGGAACTGATTTCTGGGGTAAATGGCAAGAAGTCACTAGGGGAAACTAGTTCAAACATGAGTGGTTAAATTGAAGTACAACCGGAGAGTAAAGAAAGTAGACAACAGAAAGAGCTCACCAACAGTTTCTAGAATCTTCTCTGATTATAAGGGCACTGTGTTCATAAAAAAAAGTCTAATAATATTTTATTTGACTAATTGTTTTCAATGGGCTACTTTCCCTGAGAGCTCTTCTGCTGGGCTTGCAAGTTTCAATTATTTACATGTGGCATAAAAAGGTGGATACTGACAGTCTTCTTACAATGGCCCTGTGGTTGATGGAAAAGCTGGTCATCTGGGTTTATTCCAGGGTTTGTTCAACTCCTCTACAAACTGGTCATCAGATAGAAACAATGGGAGGAAAGAAGGATGAAACTGATAATAATTTGGACATCTTCAATGACATTCTAAACTTTAGTTGATGGAAATTCTTCTTGGAAACCACCCCCAAAAAAACAAAAGTAAATTAGCTGAGTAAATTAGCCCTTGAATTCCACAGCTTTAACATACAGTTTCTCAAATAATCAGGAGAAACATTAGACATTTTTGAAATCAGCAAATCCCAGTAGTGATTAAATTTAATCCAAAAGTACTTTAAAGTGATGTTTCAATCCAATGTTGAAAGAATGGAAGTTAATGACAAAGCACACAAAGGTATTGTGTTTATAAATAATAATCACCAACTTGCCAAAAGGGAACATATGTATTTTAAAAACTACTCATCTTCTTTCCTAAAAAAAAATATTATACATAACTTAAACTTTTTTCCTAAGATTTCTTAAAATATGTATATGATTAAAATTGAGAACCAAAACCATTTTTAAATTAAAATAAGCAACTATTAAAGAAGTTCAAATCTGTCCTTGGTTCTTGATTAAAAGCTTTAGGATGAGAACAACAGAATGAGGTAAGGTGTGTGTGTGTGCGCACGTGCGTGCATGTGTGTGTGCGTGTGTGTGTGCGTGTGTGCGTGTGTGTGTGTTTTCCAGGTAAGGACCTCATCCTGAATCTCTTTGGATTCTGATCCTGAAAATTAATTGCCTGGTGGCAGAACTCCAGCAGCTTAATTACAGTCAAACCATGGTTTTGTTTTGTTTTTTTCCTGTTAATTAGACTTTCATAGTCTTTACTCTCTCAAAATACATTCAAGATAAGAGGGTGATACAGTGAGGTACTTGACAATAAACAAGATTACCTCTTTTTATTTCTCACTATGAATATTTCATACATTAACCATATCTTGTGTGAAAGAAAATAGGTCATGAGTTATGCTGAGGTCTAAGGATTATTTTAGAAGGTGATTAATTACCGATACACGGGGCACAATGAGACATCTCCACACTCTCGCTCTTCGAATAAGGTATCTGGGCATTCTTGGCCTCCGTTGGCTGCTTCTTGGATGATAATCCTGTATCGAGACTGTTTTATGGTGGCATTTCCTAAAGTAAAGGAAAAATAAAATTATAGTGCTCTTTTATGTGAATGCAGAGAAAAATCCAGGGTGAGAGAGCAATTGAAAAAAGAAAAAAAAAGAATAGAAGAAAAAAGAGTAGGTGGGAAGGCTATCTGGGGAATGAGACTAACAAGCAAAGTCCAGGGATTAGGACTCAATCTCACTTCCGTGAGAAAGACACACCGCACTTAATAATTGTGATTTCAAACCTACGTGCTCTAAAATGCAAAAATTGTTTCCCACTGTCTTAATATATTTTAATTCTTATTTTTATTGAGGTGTAGTCGATTCACAGTGTTAGTTTCATGTGTACAGCAAAGCAATTCAATTATACACATACACACGTATATTTTTCAGATTCTTTTCCATTACGCACAGCTCATTACAAGAAATTGAATATAGTTCCCTGGACTGTACAGTAGGTCCTTGCTGTTTATTTTACATATGGTAATGTGTATCTATTAATTCCACTGCCTTATTATATTTTAAATTAATCAGAGTCTATATTACCTATGCCATAAAAGTTCTATGGCGTAGTCTGAGAGGCTCCATAAAGCCAGTTTGATCTCAAAACAACAGCTCAGGGGCCTGAAGTTTAACTATTAGCAATTCTTCCCCCTCAGGTAAGTCACTTTCTTCTTCAGGCTACTTTTTATTATGCAAACACTCTTATTAAAATTAATACATTAGTATCATATTTATTTATGGGGATTAGCTTATTAAATGTCTTATTCCTCATAACCGGAGGTAATATGTGTCTAACTGGCATTTAGAGAAGAGGCACTACGGTGAAGACAGGACAAAACATTGTCTACTTGGTGATTTTGCTGAGCAGCACAAGCGTCAATAGGCACCTCAACCTAAGGACAGCTGGTGTTCACTTTAACATGGAGGCGGTTCACTTCATCATCTTAGATCCTTCTGAGTCAACAAGAACAACAGAAACCCACCATGGTGCTTTGCAACTATTTTAATCTTTATGCGTAAGATACTGCACTTGATACACAGATACAAATTCTGGAACTTACAACTACTCAGAAAGTAGAGGTGTTAGACAGCTACACAACAAGTTATGAGACCCTACAGAGTGAGAATCGTTGGACAGTGGTGCAGTATTGGGAGAGGACAGAAGACAGCGTAATCATTTTTAACTCTGGAAACCAAAGACAGTTCCTGAAGGCAGATTTTATTCTGGGACTTGAAGGCTGAATAGGGTGGTTTCTTTTTTTTTAAAGGCTGAAGCCATTTCAGGTCAAGGAAATAGTTTGAGAAAAGGCACTGAGATGGAAGGGTTTGTGGACTTCACAGAGAAAGACACTGTGTTCGGGGGCAGAGTTGTGTATAAGGCTCATGCCAGCGCACTTCTGGGGGCTGGGGATGAGCACAGAGAGGGCTGTAAGGAATGTGGAGAGAAAGAAGCATAGGAGAAAACTGAATTAGTTTTTAGTTTTGAGACACATAATGGAACTACCCATATGAAGAGGAAAATTTCTAGAAATCCAGCAAACTAAGTGGACCAAATCAAAAGGGGAAAAAGGGGGCACTTTTATGAAAATTCTATATTCACATGGTTTTTAAACAATTTTTAGTGCAGAAAGACTTCCTACAGTGAGAATCAACTGACCTACAGCCCATTCCCTGTCCTCCTCCTCCCAGAACATTCTGAAATCTTTGTGCATTTAGTTCTTCTGTGGTTACCTCCAAATCGATAAATAATATGTTTATGTCATTTCTTCCTGATTTATTAACGTTCGACATTACCTATCGACCTTTCGCTATAATGGCTGAGTATTTATTTTGCACCACCTTTCAACGTTTTACAACTATATCACTATTTTTATGCCTCTCCTGGTTATTTACAGACTTAAATAACCTGTATACATTTTTTCCATCCCACTCCTCACTCCCACCCTCCATCAGACCAGCCACCATGGTTCTAAAGAGCCTTCCTGGGGAGACAAGCGTCCTCTTCTCTTGCCACCCACTTCCTGCTCCCTGTGCCGCACCCTCAGTTTCTCCATCTTTCAGTCTTTGTCCACTGACTCTACCATAAATAAGTTGAGATCTCTCATCCATGGATGGGCCTCTTCTTTTGTTTTTGATTAGGAATTGGGGCTCCTAAAATTAAATTCTACCATTTTAATGTGATTATGAGAAGGGGAGACCAACCCACTTTTATAACCTTGAACTATGAGTTAAGGAGATCTTTTCCATCTGCTCCTTTTTTTTTTCTCCTTTCTTTAACCTGCTTTATACCCAGAGATCTGACCATATAAGATATTTATTAGTGGCAGCCTTGTCCATTGGCTTCTGGCTGGCTTTGGCCAAAGGTGTTTTGGGGCATACAAAGGAAGGAAAAAAAGTTAACAAAGGACAGAGAGAGAGATGAGGGTATTTATTCCACAAGATTTAATCCTCGCAATCAACTCAAAGTTGGTTCCCTTGGTTCCCAAAGCCACAGTTCGTACAGAGTGCCACTGACCTACAGCCACTTTCTCTGAGTTCTACCTACTGCTCCCATCTCTGTCAACTTTCAGGCTCTGGACCATCACTAGCCAGGCCCCACTGTTTGTTTACATTAACCCTGTCCACTCCTCTGTAACAGTTCCTTCATTAAATTTTCCCCAGTTACCCAATTTGAGTGGCTACCTGTTTCCCACAGGGCATGCTTATAAAGTCAAAGGAGGGTTGCTACTATTTGACAGAGAGGAATGGTATAATCAGCCCCTTTTTGAATGTAGTTAAGGCCCAGTAAGGAGTAGAGAAAAGAAAGCTAAATAGAAAAAAAAGTGTAATTAAAACAGTTCTGCATAATAATATACAAGCTATCTTCATTTGGGTGGGGACATTGTGGGTAAATAATTATGCCTTTAGGAAAATGTATCTTCCCCCACTTTCAATTAATTCTAATTACATCGTACTTACTCTGATGATTATTGTTTATCCTTAGAATGTGTACATGAATGTGGGTTTCTCTGTGTGTGTATGTGTGAGAGAGAGAGAGAGAGAGAGAGTGAGTGTGCTTTGTCCAAGTGTAAGGAGACCAGAAATAAAGATTGAAGACATTAAAAAAATGAATGGGCTGACTTTACCCCACCCTGAGAGAGAACAGGGATCAATGCCTCTCCCTTCACAAGGCATGCACATACACACACACACACACATGCACGCGTGCACACACACACACCCCCCACCACACACATAGAGGTATTTGCTTTATAGTGTAATTCCATGTCAAATAATCTAAAGTTTTGGAAAAGGAGTTGCATTGATTATCATGCCCTAAAAATGTTCAGGTGAAGCTGAGAAGGATGGATTCTACAGGCAAACAAACTTTTAGAAATGAGGTCAGGTTTTCCCAGAGAGAAAACTGGTTAGCACTGTATGGGAATAAAGAAATATTTATGTCTTTGAAGAGAGAGAGAGAAACAAGGAAGGATCATAATACAGGGAAACACCACCAGATCTGTGAGATACCTGTTAAGAATTTCTCTTTGTAAGTGGTTGTGTCTGTGTTTCTTTTCCCCTAAACATTGAAATCTCATGAATTTTGCATTCAGTTTTAAAGGATTTTTCCCCTCCCTATAAATGAAAGTACCTCAAATTATGACCAAACTTACAGCAGTCAGTTATGCAGAACAGACATGATTTAGCTCATGTTATGGGAAATTCAAGGATAGGCAGTTTCTACACTTGGGATGAAGTCCATGGTCTTCTCACTTGACCTGTATTTGAAGGCAGCACATGGGTAGCAGTTCGGTATCACCAGGACAATAATTCCATAAATCCGAGAGGTAACCAGCAACAAAAGAAATGGATGCCTCTGACAGTACCAGCATCATAATTTGAACTCAGACAAGAGAAGTTGAGCAAAAGGCCAAGTGGAAGCTCTCAGGAAGTGATGTCCAACAAAGCTTCCCTTTCCCCTGAATATACAAGTAGAAAATGATTTCTGGGAAGGAAATATGGAAAGGCAAAGACAGTATTTTTGCAGGTGGAAAACACTCTATTAAATAAGTATGTAAAATATGTTAGAAATTTCCAGAATTATCACTTTAATCTATGTCACATCCACTTCTTGGCATTATGCATATGCTATCTCATTATTACAACACTTTATGAGATTGGCTCTTATTACTATTGTTGTTATTATTATTATTATACCCACTTTGCAGATCAGAAAATAGAGAGTATAAGAGGAAAATAATTTCCATAAAGTCATCTAGCTAGGATTAAAACAGCAGCTAAATCGATATCAAAACCCATGATTTTTCCATAAAAGAGACTTTACAGTAAGATGAAGAGAAAGAAAAGGGGCATTTCAGGGACGAGTTCACATCAGTGACTCTGCTATTCCCAGTGGATACTACTTCCTTCCTGCTGGCAGAAGGCCTTAACTGTCAATTAAAGCAATGTGTGTAGGGCTTTGTGAGTGAGGCTTCTGACCTCATTAGGTCTATGAAAAATAACAATAAATTAAAGTGCCTGTTTGCAAACAGAAATGACTGCTCAAGCATGATTATGGCTAATAAACAACTAATCTAAATTCAATTTTAACTTATGCACAATTTATAATTAGTAAGTCATCAGACATAATTAAACTTAAGTTAGTAATTGCAGTCCAAAGAAGTAACATTAAGCGAAGATGACAACTTAAAGACCAAGAGCCATATTTCACATGAGTGGACACAAACAGTGAGGGATATTTATAGACCCTCAGTAAAAGTCTATACCAGACTTTCCCCGGAAAGGTGGTAGCAAAGGTGGTGGAAATTAGCACATAAAGATGACCTCTGGGTGATTCATGGCCAGGTAAGCTGGGACACATTTCACTGAACTGAACAGACATGGCTATTGAGCCCTGACACCAGGGTTACTCAATTAATGATTTGAAGTAAAGAATTGACCCCCTAAGTTTCTAATTGATTTGAAATGTGAGAATAGGGTAAAAGCAAGTACAGCAAGTGAGAGCATGGTGAATGTGAGCCCTTGCTGACAGGGAGGCAGGGTTGGAGATGGATGCAAGAGGGAAGGCTCCTAAAGGCACATGGATATGACAAGTAGGTGCAGGATGGGGACATACTGGTCACACACAGAAGTTACTCCAACACCAATCTGCAGAATTCTGATGGTAGGTTTATAAAAAGTGACCGCGCTGGCTTTCCTCATTTCTCAAATGTCTCGGTTACTAACAGGTCTAATAGATTTCAGCCACCCATTCTGTCTTTTTTTTTCTGGTTTATTATTTTTTTAATTGAAGTGTAGTTGACTTACAATGTTAGTTGCCAGTGTACAGCAAAGTCATTCAGTTATACACATACATAAATATATATTTTCTTTTCAGATTCTTTTCCAATATATGTTATTACAAGAAATTGAATACAGTTCCCTGTGCTAAACAGTAGGTCCTTGCTGTTTATCTATTTTATATACAGTAACGTGTGTCTGTTAATCCCAAACTCCTAATTCATCCTCCTGCCCCCTTTCCCCTTTGATAACCATAGCTACTTTCATATGTCTGTGAGTCTACTTTTGGTTAGTAAATAGAATTTGTATCACTTTTTTTAGATTCCATATATAAGTGGTATCATATGAGATTTGTCTTTCTCTGTCTGACTTACTTCACGTAGTATAATAATCTCTAGGTCCATCCATGTTGCTGCAAATGGCTTTATTTAATTTTTTTTTTTTTACTTAGCCACCTATCTGCTTCAAGGCACCAACATCCTACCAGACTTTTCACTATGTCAATCTTAGCTCTCATGCAGTGTTCTTTCTTCCTCCCAACTTATAAGTCCAGTTCACCACTAAACAAACACAATCCAGATTCTGTTGATCATTCCTCTCTAATCCATCAATCCTGAAGCCAAAGGATGGCACCAATGATATTTTAAGATTCGTATCATGGAAACAACCACACATTAAATACTTTCTGGGGTTGAGCTGCAACACTAGTGCTTACTAGAGTTCAGACAATCCCTCTAATCATGCTAAGCCTTAGTTTCCTTGGCTGTAAAGTAGGCCAAATATACGTTTCTATTTCATATGATCATTTTGAGGATAAATGAGATACTGAATGAAAAGTATGTCCACACTGCCTGGGACAGGGAGTCTCCTCCAGCAGAGTAAGAATTCAAGAGACAAGGTGAGAAGACAGATTTTAAAAAATAGTAGGAGAAGAGCATCATTAGTTGAGGCTCTTTCTAAATAAAAGAAAAATGTGACAAAAATGGTCTTCCATTCAGTGCTGGATTTTACCTGTGTTCTGGAAATCTAAGAGTAGACCATGGGTGGCTTAAAATCATTCCATGTCTCTAGTAAATTAAACTCGAGCTGCAGTTAGCACCAGCCACCTTCTGGTATCATTGAAGAGGAACAGGTAGGGTCATCAAACATCCTGTTTCCTCAGGACAGTCCAGTTAATGCCTGTTTTCCTGGCTACAAGAGCTCATCTACTCACTTTCAGAAAGTCCTCAGTTTGTATGAAAAATTACATGATCACTCAGAAAAAAACCATCACCCCCATGATTGCAAGAAACAAGCACATTTTGTATCTCGCCTCAGCAGAAGGGTTGCATTTCGAATGTGTAGAAAAGGCAGGCTGCACTGCTGTTCTTAAAATTATCTATTTAATCTGATCATTGGGCCTTTTTATTTCTTGCCACAGAATTCTGCTTGAGATAGCAGTTCACACATCCAAAGAAAACTGCTTTGTGCCCCGAGCACACTTGCTTATGAATCTTTATGTTAAAAATGAAATGGAAAGAAAAAGATAGGGCTTGCCTCAAAATAATCAACCAGAGCTACTTTCTATGTGTTCTTACAATAAACACATCACAAAGATGCTACATAACTAAAGAGAACTGGCATTTAATCAAAGAGGAGCATGAATATGAGGTGAAAACAAGCTTCACTTGGCAAAAAATTCCACATGGTCATTAAGGAGTCTGTTTCTATGTTAATGCTACAGACAAAGATCCCAGTATGATGTTAGGCAGCCTGAGTTTCTTCAACATTAAATCCCCTAAAATGTAGATTCTCTCTCCTGATTAATTATACACAAGAGAATATCCCCTTTCTAGTTTATTTGCAACCATTTTTGAGATTCGGAGCTGATTTCCTTTGTAGAAAAAGTACAAAAACAGGATTCACCAGACCGACTATGTCCCACTTAAATTTGGAGAACCCAGACTCTGGGTTCTCAGAGGGAGGCAATGACCCGTACAGTGCTGTCACCATTGATAAATATTTATCAGGTGGCTGCTATATGGAAGAGACGCATGCAGTGCTGTGTGTTACACTGAAGCGTACATGCGTGCATTATTAAACCTCCCCAGTGAAGCAGAAGTGAAACACGATGGATGGAGAATAATGGGAGACGTTCTCCATAGTTTTATAAGCATTCAGAAATGATAATATGAACTTTGTATTTACTATCCAAAGGCCATCGAACCCGTACGTTCTCTCTTCACTCAAGGAGAAATGGAAGGCTTAAGTGGTGAAAAATGCAAAGCCCTAGAAGAACCACGAGGAGGAATTTTTCATATCCTTCCTTCCTCTTCATCTTGGTGTTCCCTGCAGAGAGCAGATACATCAAGGGCTGTCTCCTCCCCCCAAGTTCCCTCCCAGCTAGACCTCCAAGTCCTCCCAGATGAACATGGAGCCCATCCATATCCAGATGATATTAAACACAATTGCAAAGCTCTTCTGCTAAACTGTCCAGGATTGCTGAAAAAAGGCTCCAGGATACCCATATATATCTTTCATTTTGAAATGTTGCCTGAAAAAAATGTCTTCTACAGTCTTAACTTTTCATAATCATCATTCACTTAGCCACACAGGCCAAGTTCAGCAGCTCGGGCAATAGACAAGACCCCTAGGGCTCAGATTTTGAATCCAGCTCATTATCAAACTGCTATACTGCCGTGGGCAAAGCACTTAACCTTCTAGAGCTTCCATTTTCTTACTTGTCCTATGTGGGCAATAATGTCAAGCCAACTAACAGGACAGCTGTTAGGAATGAGATTTAAAGTGTTTTGCAAATCACATATATACATACTGTACTTCATGTAAGCCTTTACTATGGATTTCAAAAGAAGCAACTCACTTTTATATGTGCCACCTAGGATGACAGTTGAGCAAATAAGCATTTTTGTCCCTATGGTAGGCACAACATACTCACTGAAGCCTACACAACAGTTAAATTTCTAGAGACTATCTCCAATATCCTCTACTTCCTATTCTCAACCACTAATGCTCTTCAAACATTTCCAGTTTGGATAGCTAGCCTTACTGGCCTTTCCTCTCTTTAAATATCCCAACTAAGTCCCACACAGCTAATCTTGCTGTCTCCTCAATCCATGTGGTCCTTCACCCTGACTCTGTATTAGAATCTCAGAGGGTACATGTACAGACTCCTAAAGTCCCACAACCCAAAGAATTTAAATCAGAATCTCTGGTGGGTGGGGCCCAAGCATGGATCTATTTTAAAAATCTCCCTGGTAGGGAACCACTGACTTAGCACACTTAGAGCTAACATCTCATATTCATCCATATGTAAAACAGAAAAAGACAATGCAGCATGCTTAACCAAGCAACAGAAACAAATGAGCACCCACTAAATCGTTACTGCTCTCAACACATTTTATAAAACATGACCTGCCTTCAAGCTAAATACATCATATTGGGCATAATTGGAAATGTGTACTATAAAGGCGGACGGTTACCAACACTGTCTAAAATGGTGCATTGCACTTGTCTTTTCTTGCTGCCAGTGTGTGAGGAAATGACAGGGATTTATTCCCCCCACAACCTGACCCCTTTTCATTTTAGCAGATAAAATGTCTGGAGGCTGCCTGCTACAGCTTGCTGACATGTGGCACTCAGTCAGCATTAAGACTGAAATACACTGCCACACCATACTGCACTTTGTGCAGATGGGTTTGAGAAGGAGGCACAAATGTCATCTAAGATGCAAGTTCAAGATGTTGTCATCATTATTAGTCATGAATCCAGAACTATATGTTAGAAAAATCCTTTTAAATAATACATGTCTCCCTATCCTGTTAATGTTTCATGCTTTCGTGGGCACGAAAGGACAATACTCATGCCCAGGATCATGCTGACAGCTAGAGGACAGAAGGGCTTCTGAGTCAAGTTCATGGGCCATAGCAGAGTAAGGACTCAAGTTAGGGACAGAACCTTCACGGGTCGAAACTTCTGCTAGAAAGTCCAGAATCTCAGATCCTCATATCTTTTCACAAAGGAGTGAAGAACATCACTCACCCATTTGCTGTCTGGAGCCTGCAATGTTCCAAATGGATCAGCACTCATCAACGCTCAACCACAGAAATCCTGCTCTCTGCAATGTTCTGCAATGTCCCTTCCAGGATGTGTCTACATGTAAAGAAAGACTGGTTTACCTGAATGTAAGGTGTGTGGGGAATCTCTCAAATATTAATATCAGCTGTGATATTAAAATTTTTAGTTTGGGAATAAAGGTAAAAAAACTCAAAGGAAAATAACTCTGTGAAGGCAAACCAATTAAAATAAAGTTTTT